>NW_026623067.1:61698443-61865943 GCF_023065955.2 Ursus arctos
AGCATTTCTCAACAGGAAGATGCAGGTCTGACATATTACTAAAAATAAAAAATTCATGTCAACACTAGAAAGGGCCCTCTTACCTCTATCTACTTACACAGTTCTACAGGGTTGAGAGCTGGGGCCTAAATTTGGCAAACATCACTCATTTGGAAAATAGCCATTTATGGTCACCACCTCACATGAGCTAGAGGCAGTGTGATCTAGTGGTCTGTGCTCTGGATCAATCCGAGCTCCATACCCACTAACTCAGGGCATGCCTCTGACAGAGTTCTCTAACTTCTCATTACTGATCTGCCTTTCAGGAATCCAGGGAGCCCAAACAATATATTCACTCATAAGAATTATTTTAACAGAAAGCAGAGCTTTTAGGAGCTGCTCCAGTGAATAATTTCTCATAGTCCTGGGTTGCTCTCCTAATCAAGCAAGGATAAGGCTTGGCTCTCACCACATTAGCTACGTTACGTGTGGAATTACAATTAACTAGCTAGGTCCTAAACCATATGTGAGTCTATAACATTAGTAAAGGTTGTTTTCTTTTTTAAATTTTAAGAAAGAACCCTTTCCTCAAAAAATTAAAAACAGAATTAACATATGATCCAGCAATTCCACTTCTGGGTATATATAAAAGAACTAAAAGTTGAATCTTGAAGGGATATTTACACACCCATGTCCATAGTGGCGTTATTCACAATAGCCAAGAGGTAGAAGTGACCCAGGTATTCATCAGCAGATGAAAGCCTAAGCAAAATGCGGTATATACATACAATAAAATATTATTAAGCCTTAAAAAGGAAGGAAATTACGACACATGCTATAGAACCTTGAGGACATTATACTAAGTGAAATGAGCCAGTCACAAAAAGACAAATACTATATGATTCCACTTACATAAGGTACCTAGAGTACTCACATCCATAGAAGGAGAAAGAAAGGGTGGTTGCCAGGGGCTGGGAGGAGGAAGCAATGGGGAGCTGTTTAATGAGTACAGAGTTTCAGTTTTGCAAGATGAAAAAGTTCTGGAGATTGGTTGTACAACGGTGTGAATATACTTAATACTGCACTTAAAAATGGTTCAGGGGCGTCTGGGTGGCACAGCGGTTAAGCGTCTGCCTTCGGCTCAGGGCGTGATCCCGGCATTCTGGGATCGAGCCCCACATCAGGCTCCTCTGCTATGAGCCTGCTTCTTCCTCTCCCACTCCCCCTGCTCGTGTTCCCTCTCTCGCTGGCTGTCTCTATCTCTGTTGAATAAATAAATAAAATCTTTAAAAAAAAAAAGGTTCAGATGGTATTTTACAATTTAAATTAAAAAAGAAAGAAATCAAGAAGTCTGTCTTTCTTCCTTTGCCTCTCTTTCCCTCCCTCCCTCCCTCCCTCTCTTTCTTTCTTCCTTTTCTTTCTTTCCTCCTTCTTTCCTTCCTCCCTTGCTTCCCTCCCTCTTTCTTTCTTTTCCCTCCTTCCTTCCCTTTCTTTCTCTTTTTTTTTCTTATCACCTCATAAAATATGAGTATAATCTTGTGGGTAAAAGATTCCAGCAATATGAAAGTGATAATCCTCTTTCATTCCCCTCTCAAGACATAACTACTTTGCCACATGGTACGCATTTCCCCAGCCCCTTATCTGTAGATTTTCGTATATATGCATTCATGTACACATAGACATACATGTATATATACATATTCTTACATATTTAATTGAATATTTGTCGATTTATATATATGGATATTCGATTTAAATGGCACTCAACTTTACCTATTGCTCTGGGTTGGCTTTTTTACTTGAAGACTTTCAAGGTGGATTCTACCCTATAGGATTTCTTTAGGATATGAAGTCACCTTAACCTGACTCTGTTGACCCCACCATGCCCGCACATCCTGAAGCAAAGTACAGCAATAGTTTCTGAAGGTGCCTTCTGGCTCCACAGGTAGACAGAGCACGATGGTTCTACCACCAGACCTTTCATGGCTGAGCTTCAACTTCAAAGTCTGTGCACTCGGCAGCATGGCACCACTGCTGCCAGAGCCAGATAATTGGCAGCGAAAGTGTTTTCTGTTGAAAGCTACCCATTTCCATCAGAGCAGTGGGCTCTAGAACAAAACCCTGTCTACTACCACACAGGGTGGTGGAGATGGGGAAATGGTAATCAGAGAAAGGGAGCAACTGGGAGGCAAAGGGCAAGTAATATCTGGGAAGAATTATCAGACAGGCTTTACCACCTTTATAAAATATGAACAACTGTATTGATCTGAGAAAAAACCCTCACCCTTTTAGCCTTTTCTAAATTGAGATGATAGCACTGTTATGCATTAAAAGATGTTATCAGTCCCAAAGAGCAAGTATGGTCTTACACCAACTAATATCTGCTAAAATGTACCTGACTGCATTGGAAATGTTGCAGCAGATTGGTATAGCCGGGAATAATGAACCGCTGCACCCCATTGAAATGTAATTACACAGCCCTCTTGTTCTTAAACCTATAAGGTGAAAGAAAGATGAATAGTGAAAGTAAAAACCGCTGACCCTTCAAAGTTTAATTTACGTTATGCATTCGCTCGCCCTTCTGATAGGTTTTAGAAAGGTCATAATTTAGGGTATTTTGCAGTTGATAAATGATCTGTATGTTTGTGTTCACACGCACCGATTGATTTGTTATAGCCAAAATATTGTTTCTATAACAACCCAAGGGCCCTTAACTAGACAAACGGCGAACCGGAATCCAAGGGGAGGCACAGAGAGATCTGGGCCTGCCCAGAAGGGGCTGGCCTTTGCCCAGGGATTCCAGGATGATGGAGTGGAAGGCGTGGGTGAAGATGCAGGGGTGAAATTGTGGGAGGAGGAGGTGGTGGCCAGAGCAGATGGAAGCAGAGGCCTTGGCTCTTAGCAGCCCATGGCCCTGGTCTCTTCAACCCTCTCCACTCGGCGTGGGTGGCTTCCACTGCAGCCGAAGCAAGTCTTGTCAAGACTTTCAAGTTGAGCTCCCTTTGGTGCAGAGTAAGCCAGCGGGGTTGTTAGGGCAATTTTCCCACCTTTCCAGCCTTGGAAGAGCCTCCTGTTTCCGGGCCCAGTTGATGCATTATGCATCAGGGCTGCCTGCAACTGACAGCCCCTCAGCCAACGTCGACTTGAAAAGCAATGGTGCTAATCAAAGCCGACACATTTGAATGTCCAGACACACACACAGAGAAATTTACTAATCAAAAAGTGTATTTCCTAGGGCTGTCTCCAGAGAAATCCGCGGGAAGAAATTGGAATAATTTATTAGCTTACAAGTTTTCGTTGACAGTTAGCCCAAAGCTATTTATCTCTGTAATAGAGAACGTCTCCAATGTGGCAAAATTGACCAAATCAAACAGCTTTGATCAGAAAATGAATCTGGCAAGCCTGCCTGTCGGAGGGTCCCAGGAGAAAGGGGGGAAACAAACAAAAAGATTTAACAAGTGGTCAATAGGAGAAAGAGCGCAAGAGAAAAGGATTTGGGAGAAGAAAAGAGCCAGGGAGAAGGAGGCAGAAAAAGAATTTTGCAAAGCCACAGCCCCAACTCTGGAATGAATTGTTGAAGAAATAAATGGTGTTTCACATCATAACATTTAACATGGTGCTTGTGCATTATCTGAGCCCTGCAGCCCAAACCGAGATGTGATTTTTATGATAACAAGATGATGACAAACTGAGGAGGGAAGGGGCTTAATGCTGGTGGCGGCAGTGAGGAAATAAGCACAGGAAACCCAGAGCAATGGCTCTAGCTCTGATGGCCCCAAGATCAGCATTCACCCATTTCTAGAGGGTAACAATGATGCTGATTTTAACCTGTCTACCTTAGGGAACACAAGGTGCTTGCCCATCAAGTACCAAGTTGGACTCAAGCATGAGTCCAGAGTAGGGCCTACCTAAGGTTTCTCTCTTTCTCCTCTTATGGGCCATGCAGGGGAGATGGTGGTGGGAGAGACCCACGTGATGGGAAGAGTATCACTGCTTTCCACTTCAATCTCTTCTTCCAAAAAGTATACACATTGGAATGAGGGGAGAGCACCAAATACAGCTTTCAAGCCCTGTGGTAGATGGTTGAGTAAGGTAAGAGTAATTGTGAACTAGGGGAAAACCCTCAAATCATTGCAGCATTGCTCTACATATGAAAGTGTGCCTCTTCATCACACAGGTCAACAAACAACTACCTTCCAATCCCAGATATCTTCTGTCACAAGCAACACTCCACTGCTAACATGAACGTGAAGGGGGTTGCTGTAGTCAACAGTCCAATGATTGGAAGGTCGCTCTAGCAGTCAATATATTTGTATCCAACGTAAGCTGAAAAACCACCAACACTGCCACTCACTTTATTCTAGAGAAGAGGTTTGTATAAGCTCTTTGTGTTGAAATATATTAGAAAATCATGGAGAAAAGTTGGCAGAAGTATTAGTCATTAAGGAGAATGGTAAAGCACGGAAAAATGTTTCTGTCACAGTACCTTCTGGGTTAGAACTGTTTAATGAAGACGTTATTTGATGAATACTTGAGAGGCTCAAGTAGACTTGAAAAGGAGCACCAGCCCTGAAGTCTGAAATCCTTGCTGAGACATCCAGTCTTGAGGATGCACTTCCTTCTCTGTGTAAAACATGTGCTTGGCCTGCATGATTATTACCTGCATAGCAGGTGTTGTTGGGGGAATCAAGAGATATGATTACTACAAAGGACTTAGTAAAATAAATAATTCAGGTCCTACACAAATTCAAGGGTTATCACTACTGTTCTGTCATGGGGGAAGGAGGATGTTCAACAATGCTTGATCAACCAAATCCAACTTAATTAAGGAAGATCCATGTCAGGAAACCAAACTGCACACTCTGAGAGCTGGCCTCCCCGCCATAATTCTGGGTATTTCCTTTAGTAAAAGGGATCATGTCTTTTCTTCTCTTCCTCCAGAGAACTGAATCACAACCTCACAAGGAGGGCCTGGCCAAATAACCGATGTTTCTAGGGACTTTCCCCTTTGGGCTATGTGCCCTTCTTTAGACGTTTGCGGAACAGATACAGTTGGCTTTAAATCCTTTTGGACTCGCAATTCAGGTTTAAGTCCCCATGTCTGATCCATATGTCTGTGTATTCTTGGAGCTATAACCCCTGGCTAATTGAGTGCTAAAGGTGGATCAGCAATTTTGCTTGATCAACCAAGTCCAACTTAATCTGCTCTATAAAAGGACTTAGTGGACAGTATCTGAAAGTGAAAGTATTTCTAAACCATTCAAACAAAGACAATCAACTTGGTTTTGTTGATATTTGAGAGGGGCATGGGGGAAAAACATTTTGGGCAGTCTTGGATTTGTTTCTATGATGGCAAATAAGGCAGCTTAACTTTATTTGACTAGGATTTGCAGGATACTGTGTGTGATAATGGGATGGCTTGGGTTTTGGATCAGGTCCTCCTGTGAATGCATCAACATTGTCTCTTGTTTACAAAAATTACATTTTAATACACATCCTGATGTTGTCACAGCCACATACCATAGATGTGCCCAGTGTCTCATAGCAGCATCCCTTGGAGCTGCTATCCAAAGCTATCATGCCTCTGATCCACGTTTTATGCTCTGCCTGGGAGCAGGACCAGCACAGTGCCTTCTGCTACATCCACAAGCCCCTCTGCCTTAGTTTCTTGGCACCCCCACATCTTGCCTGGTTGGGACCTCTGCAGTGTTGGTGTGTGCTCTTCTCTCTGGCAACACAGAGCAGTAAAGATGTTCTGTTCAGTGGTGTTGCTGTGTGATGTGCTGGGAACGTGCCAGCCAAGAATTAGGTCCAAAATGATTTCCCCTAGCCAGATTTTTGCCTCCTCTGCCTTCAAGGGTTCTAACATGTATAAAAGCAACTGCCTTTCTAAGTTAGGAGACCATTTAAATGATTCCTAGTGTGAATTAAAAATTTTCTTTCCTGTGTAACTTTTACAGTGTCTAATATTGGAAACCTGGAATGAAGGCTCTAAGGGTTCACAAGAAAAAGACTTCTGCCCTACTTCTCAAGATACTCCTGAAACCCTGGCCATGTAATTCTGTCAAATCTTTACTGAAGCAGGAAACAGAACTAAGGAATCAAATACTTAAACTAACAACATAGGAATTTACATCTTGAATCTTGAGGTTCTGGAAATGATTTTTTTTTCTTGAAAACCACCCCAATGTTACCTGTTATTTAGTATATAAAGTTAGAAGAAAGGAAGACGGCGAGACGGTAAGGAAAGTTGGAGTGGGAGAGAGCCAGACAATAATGGGGTAGCTGTTTTCCTTAGAAAACCCTATGTGACTTTTTAAAAATAATTAAACATTTTCCCCCATAAATCCACCCAACCATCTAATTAGGTTAAGACTGGAATTTGTGACGGGTGCCTGTTTGGCTCAGTGGGAAAGCATTCAACTCTTGATCTCAGAGCTGTAAGTTCGAGCCCCACTCTGGATATCGAGATTACTTAAAAATAAAATCTTTATAAAAAAGATCAGAATTTGTGGCATTTTCCTCTGCTTAAAATTGAAGTGGAGGCTATGAATGCCATTCTCAGAATCCTGATCTCTTCCACAAACCTTGCTTGTTGTTGTTGTTTTTTTTTAAAAGCAAGATGAGAGGGTGGGGGACTGGGATAGGCCAGTGATGGGTATTAAGGACGGCACATATTGCATGGAGCACTGGGCGTTATACGCAAATAATGAATCATGGAACATTTCATCAAAAACTAAGGATATACTGTATGTGACTAACATAACTTAATAAAAAATTATTAAAAAAATAAAGCAAGATGAGATATTTATATTTATATATGTATTCCACCAAGACTTCAACTAGATTCCAGGTGTTCAAATTTCTTTTGACCTTAAAAATTCTACTTCAAAGCCATTAAATTAAAGAAAATGTTTAAGTGGCCCGTATTAGCTCTAATTATATAGCTACATAGTAAGAAATGAATCTATATGGCTAAGAACCTCATGAAAGAAAGAAAATACCCATTCTAAAGCTTGGCATGAATGAGCACTCGGATACCACAGGAAAACTTACTTCTGAATTTTTAATGAGGTTAATAGGCTCTCCTAAACATGATGGGAATAATTCCCATAAATAGTGACTCTATTTCAAGGTTTCACCATAAACAAAAACCTAGATACAGATTCCTCTCTGAATCAAGGAATTCTTGCTACTAGAGAATTCATTTTTATAGTTCAGTTCATCAATAACCATGTGCTGGAAAAAAGAAGTCTACCCCCAAACCTTGATGCTTAGACTTCAAAAGAAACACTTTTTAAGAGCCTGGTTCATAGAATCTTCCAGTTACTTCCATTTTCCTAACCAGGAAACATTTTAATGTGCCAGTTCTGTTCAATCATTGCCACCTTCCTCCTTTTCATCATCTTGTTTTTATTTTAACAGTCGTGTGTATCCAGTAGGAATTGAGAAAGCAGAGCAAGTCTACTGTAACACCTTCTTTGATCTATTAAGAGATCCTGGATTTTAAGGAAACCTAACTGTTCAGGCCCTCAGGCCCCATGAAATTCTATGTAATGAGATTCCTTTAAACCAAAGGGGTTGAGAAAAGACTGGACAGGAGTTTTAGGGTTTTTCTTTGTTTTTGTCCATGGACAGGTTCTCCACACATGGAATCAACCAACAAACATTCTTTTTCCCAACAAACATTTTTAAGCTGTACTATGATCTATCCCAGACAAGTGATGTTCACAACAATCCTATAAGGCTGAAATTGTCATCCCTACTTTACAGATAAAGAATCTGAAGCTCAGGAGGATTCAGTGATATGCCCAGGGCCTCACCACCAGCCCTGAGATAGCTCTGATGGGAACCCAGATCTCTCTGACCTTAAGTCCACTCTGCTACTATCCCCAGTGAACAAAAAAGAGGTCCTAGTTTGTTCTTTAATGAGAGATGTAGCTTTGCCATGATCACAAACACTATGCTGCACCTTGGTCCATCCTGTCATGGTATACATGTAATAGCAGAGGTTAGTCATGCTATGCTGAAATTTCACACACTGCATATCTGAAGGAGACTAGTTGGGAGACTCTGTATCCCATAGTCACCCAGAGACTCAAGCTGACAGAGGCGCTATCATTTTATTAAGTCAGTGTCTCAATACAAAGCTTCAGGATTCACTACAGCAAGGGCAGAGAGCACGGAAAGTTACAACATGGCTCTTAAATGCTATTGACCAGAAGTGACAAAAATCCATTCACATTTTGTTGGCCAAACAAGTCACACTGCCATACCTAAGCTCAGGCCAATCTTCCCATATGCCTGAAAGAAGAGAATCAGAAATTTTAGTGAACTTCAGTCATGTCTACAACAGTACTCTTGGCAATAAGGAGCACTTGGCTGAATCGCAGGTCCTTCATCCTACTACTAGCTCTGCCACTTGATAAGCTCAGTGACTTTGTCCATGTCTTAACCCCAATGGCCCTCCACATCCTTCTCTGTAAGTGAGGGTTTGGTATAGATGGTCACCTCTCTGATTCTGTAGCAGAACAAATCTATTACCTTTACTAGATCTAAAGCCCTTGCACTTGGGAGCAGGTCGGTGGGGTCATCTCCAACTAGAGAATATAGCTCAGGGAAGATTCTACAGGGTATTGCAGAAATGGACTTATTTGTGCACACAATAGGGAAGCTAGCTAGAGTCAGCCAGTTCTTAGAGTTTTGAGATAGTCCACACAAGCTTGATAAATGTGTCAAGGATTCCATGTGACAAATATACTTTGTTAAATCACTTTGACAAAGGCATTTTAGTTTTAACTGCTATGACAGCAGCTCACTGCTCACTCAAAAATGGGCCCCACATGCAGGTGTTTCTCATTTTATAACATAGTTGCATCCCTAACAAAAAAAAGGTGGTGTGTAAATTACATTTAAAATACACAGAATCACTGCTTGATTTTATGGTAAAACATATTAGTCAAAGAAATCTAGTGATACTATCTTTGAGAAAGAGTGAAAAGATCACATTTAGTTTTACTTTTTTAGTAACATGTTCCTTGATAACACCCCTTGTTTCTGGCACAGTGTACCAAGTACAAAGATAGTTGTTCATCTGTGACTGACCTGCTTTTCATAAAATAGTAATGATACCTTACATTGGTATAGTACCTTCCAGTTATAAAGCCTTACATCTACC
Organism: Ursus arctos; assembly: GCF_023065955.2. Lineage (NCBI taxonomy): Eukaryota > Metazoa > Chordata > Mammalia > Carnivora > Ursidae > Ursus > Ursus arctos. The sequence continues at coordinate 61,707,601 of NW_026623067.1, forward strand.
TTGGACAGGAGTAGAAAGAGCATAAAATCTGCTGTCACACTAGAGTTTTAATCATGGCTTTGTTTCTTAGTCGCTATGAGCTTGGACACATTACGTATCACCTCCTGGAGCCCCCATCTCATTTGTGAAATAAGAGTTTCATGACTCTTGAAAGGCTATAATAAGAACTGTATGGTACCTTGTCTAATACAGGACCTAACATTGAGAAGATGCTTAATAAAGTGATTTCTCTTCCTTTTCTGTGAAGCAGAAAGTGGAGGTATCATTATCCCCATTTTACAGATGAGAAAGCTGAGGCTCAGAGTGATAAAGTGGCTTGCCCAAAGTCTCACCAATATAGGACTAGAGCCCTCACTTCACACCCAGCTCTTTCTAGCATACCACCTTACCAGCACACATGAAGAGCAATGACTGCAGGATATTTGTACAGAACAGTCGTGTCATGTGACTTGGGGCTGACATGTGTTATCTTGTATATGTTGTTTTATGTGACTTTGTCTTTCCTTTTTGCCTGGGCTAGTCATGCCCTGTGAGCCTTGCGCTCATGTGGCCTCTATCTCAGGGGTCGGTACTCAATGAGTGCTTATCTATTAGCTGATTTTCAAGTTTTTGCAAATCCATCTAGGTAGCTAGAACACAGCAGCACATTTAACAATTAAGAGAAGAACCTGGTTTTCAGGAACTTTGTCATCCAAGACTGAAAATTACGAAGGGCACAATAATTTATTTTAGGGTACATCAGGAAAATAATAACACTACCTAAAATGCTGAGATGATTAAGTGCTCTTATTGATGATGACAACCTCCCTCCCCTTTTGTGTGGCACTCGTCAGTTACGACCTGACTAGTTTGCATTCTTTTTTTAAATTTAATTAACATATAGTGTATTATTAGTTTCAGAAGTAGAATTTAGTGATTCATCAGTTGCATATAACACTCTTCATTCCACCAAGTGCCCTCCTTAATGCTCATCACCCAGTTACCCCATCCCCCACCCCCCTCCCCTCCACCAATCCTCAGTTTGTTCCATAGAGTTGAGTCTCTTATGGTTTGTCTCCTTCTGTTTTTGTCTTATTTTTCCTTCCCTTCCTCTATGTTCATCTGTTTTGTTTCTTAAATTCCACATATGTGTTAAATCATATATTTGTCTTTCTCTGACTAACTTATTTCACTTAGCATAATACTCTCTAGTTCCATCCATGTCATTGCAAATGGGAAGATTCCATTCTTTCTGATGACTGAATAATATTCCAACACACACACACACACACACACACACACACACACACACACACACATCTTCTTTATCCATTCATCTGTGGGTGGATATCTGGGCTCTTTCCATAGTTTGGCTGCTGTGGACACTGCTGCTATAAACATTGGAGTGTAAGTGCCCCTTCAGATCACTATGTTTGTATCCTTTGGATAAATATCTAATAGTGCAATTGCTGGGTCATAGGGTAGCTCTATCTTTAACTATTTGAGGAACCTCCATACTGTCTTCCAGAGTGGCTGCACCAGTTTGCATGCCCACTAACAGTGTAAGAGGGTTCCTCTTTCTCCACATCCTCACCAACATCTGTTGTTTCCTGAGTTGTTAATTTTAGTCATTCTGACTGGTGTGAGGTGGTTTCTCAGTGAGGTTTCAATTTGTTTTTCCCTGATGTTGAATGATCTTGAGCATTTTTTCACGTGCCTGTTGGCCATTTGCATGTCTTCTTTGGAGAAATGTCTGTTCATGTCTTCTGCTCATTTCTTGACTGGATTTTTTGTTTTCTGGGTGTTGAGTTTGATAAGTTCTTTATAGATTTTGGATTGACTAGTTTGCATTCTTTAAAAGATACATACTGAGCACTTAGTAGGTGGCAGGCCCGAGCCTACAATCCAGGTTATAATGATGAACAGGCATGATCCTTGACCTCATGGAACTTATGGGGAGATAAGACCGTCAACAAGTAAATACACAAAATATTTATAATTATAAATTGTAATAAATGAAGGAAAAGAACAAGTACCTAAGAAAGAGCATAATTGGGGGCAATTTAGATTAAGAGGTCAAGGAAAGAAGGCCTCTATGAAGAGGTGATAATTACACTGAGACCTGAGAAAAAGTGATAAAAATCAGGCAAGAAGTGAGCAAAAGAGAATTCCAGGCAGACGGATCAGCATTGTGGAGGCCTGAGACAGGGAAGAGCTTGGAAGGGAAATGAGGTTAAGGGGCCCCAGCAGAGGGAATTAGAAAAAGTCATAAAGGAGATGGAGGATGGACCAGGACCAAATTCTTACAGGCATAGCAAGTTGCAACTGAAAAAGTATAAGCAGCAAAATCTTATGATTGGAATTTATGTTCTAAAGGATGCCTCTACTTTCAAATAGAAGAATGTGTTCCATTTAAGAATGGATTCAATCTAAAGGGGCAGAAGCCGAAGTGAGGAAACCAGCTGGGAAGCACTGCAGTGGTCCAGGTGAAGATGAGGTGGCTTGCACTTCATGGGGAAGTGAAACAGAGGGACATGAATGAAACTGTGCAATAACTTAGGGACAGAACTTATGGGACATGGTGATGAATCTGATACACACCAAGATGGACAGAAAGATGACTCATGTTTCTGGGAGTATGGGTTGATTTACTAAGATTTGGAAAGGCAGCATATAGGCAATGGAGACAGGAAGAGTTCAGGTCTGGGCATCTTGCAACTGAGATGCCTCTGAGTCATCCAAGAAAAAGAAGTCATTGGATGTAAGAGTTTGGAACTTAAATACACATTTAGCAGTCCTTGGCACACAGGTGGTATTAAAGGAGCAAGCTGGTGGGATCACCTAGGGAGAGAGTGTATGAAATGCTAAGAGGAGACCCAGGGTTGGGCCCAGACCTTTGAACTGGTGAAAGAACTGGGGAGAACACTGAAAGAATGAAGTGTGACAGAAATAAAGAAAAATTGAGACTTAGGAAGGAGGGAGTGGTCTGTTGCACTCTGAGAGGTAAGGTAGGATGAAGCCTGAAAGGTGTTCACCAACTGGGACTACACACAAGTTGTTTATGACACTGACAAGAGTGGAGGCTGGGGGATGAAGTGAGAAGAGAGCCGCAGAGCCAAGAATGGGACATGAAGAGAAGAAACAGCACTCTGAATGCCTCCTGTGAAAAGTCTGGCTCTGAAGGAGAGCAGAGAGAGAATAGCTTAAGGAGCATACGGGGGCTAGAGGGATTTCTTACCAGTTTTGTTTTGTTTGAGAAATGTTAGGGCATATCAGTATGCCGAGGGCAAGGATCAAGCAGAGAGTGCAAGAGGAAAGATCCTGGAGTGGGGAGAGCGTTGATGTCCCAAGGTCACCAGGCACCACACTCTACCTTCAGCCCCACTTTCTAAGTCTCCTGCCTGAGGCCTGGAAGAGGTGACTTCTCCAGTGACCTCTTGCAGTGGGGTCCTGTGCAGCTTCTAAGGGACATTCACCTAGCAGCAGAAACACAGGCTCCTTCCCACTACGGAGGAAGAAAGGAGAGAAAGACGAAAACAAAAACAAAAAACAGAAGGGGGAAGAGAGGAAGAAAACAGAAAATGGAGATGGCCAGTCCTAAGATGGCAGTGAAGCTGAACTTCAAATGATGGTGAGGGCAGGGATTCTGACTCTTCAGAGGGTTGTCTCTTCCAGAAAAAGCCTAAGACTTGACCAGACTCAGGAGGCCATTTGTCAAATCTTGTCTTTCCTTGAAGATCTCAAAGTTTTGTCAGTCCAGAGAAACTTCCAGGGTGGCAGCCACTATCTCAGAGCTGAGAAACCTGACTTTCATCACTCTGACCTCCCACTTCCCACCGAGGTCTTGAGCCACAGAGGACTGTGTGATCTCAATGAGGTATCCCAAGACAAAAGTATTTTCCCTCCCCACCAAATTGGTCATGTTTTCTATAAGCATGGGTGGGGGGGGGGGTAGGAGTAGGGGTGAGGGGAAGGCTTGCTCCTGGCACAATTCGTTCACTCTCTGAGGCATGAGATTTGATTACCAGTTTTTTAATATGCATGACAGCAAACGTTAATATTTGCCACGGAATTATCTAGCCCCCTTTGAAATTCATCTACAATGTTAGGCTCTTTGACCCCTAGAGGTAGGGAATGTCACAGGCTAACTTCATGCCACTTAATGCTGCTGCCTCTGCTATAGGATCAAAGCCTTTCTTGAAAAATAAGGCATATGAACAAAGAAGTTCCGGATTTCTGGGGATAAATATCACATTTCATTGAAGCACCAGCTTACTTTATAAAGCAACCAGCTAGCAATGATTCTTCAGTCTCCTACTTACACCTTCAGTTAGTCTTTTGCACATGAAATGTCTTTTTTTTGTTGTGATTAGCATCCTGGGTAATTGTTTTTAGAAGAATATTTAAGAAAAGACCCACAAAAACAATCACCAACCATCACTGGTTATTACACATATTACCTTACACATCTCTCTCAACTTTTCCAAACTTACTAGTAGGCCAGAAAGAGATCCCACCTCTTTCAGCCTTTAAGTCTGCTGTCCAAAGGTATGAGCATTTTCTAACTTCCAGGTGGTGGTGAGCTTGGAGGCGATATCTGAAACTGCTGGCTGGGGGAGGAGGGATTTTAATTTTAAAATCAGGAGCTACCCCCTGACTTCCTTCTCTGGAAGTTCAACTGCCTACCTTCACAGTGCCTCTTCTAATATTCATCATAGCCTTAAAACCAATTATTCAACATAGTATCCTTCCAAGTAATGACAAGGAGTCACTTTTGCAGTGTGTGCTCTCTCTGCTTCCCCCTGACCTCCCTCCTGCATCCCTCCCAGATGGGCCTGTGCTTGTTGTTAGAGAAGCTTTCTTCCTTGTTCAGCTACACCTGGCATAGTGCTTTTGCCTGATCATAAGGCCATTTCAAAATGCTCTCCGTTTATAACGTAACCTTTTCTTGCACTGAGGCATCTTTCATTTGCTCTATACAGCACTTGTCACGGTGCATAATATAAGCTAGACAATGGTGGCACAGACCAAGTAACAACTGAATGTAATTATCTACTGTGTTATTGCTAATGAGTGGCCTGCCTTCTGAGGGCTTGTTACAAACTAAAATATAGATGAGGATAAAGGACAAAGCTGAAGAAAAGTCAATAGAACCTCACAATGTGAAGACTCAAACTCTGTCTTCATCAGCTCATTAGATTTTTGAGTTGCATTACCAGGCAGAACATTCTCTACTTGTCTAGGGCCACATGTTTTGTCAAAACTAGGCAAAAAAGTAAAGTGAGAAATTAAAAAAAGAATTATACCATATGATTTCACTCTTGTGGAATTTAGAAAACAAAACAGATGAATGTGTGTGAAGGGGGAAAAAAAGAAGGAGAGAGGGGGAGGCAAACCATGAGACTCTTAACTATAGTGAGCAAACAGGGTTGATTGAGGGAGTTGTGTGGGGGATGGGCTAAAAGGATGATTAGCATTCAGAAGGGCACTTGTGATGAGCACTGGGTGTTAGATATAAGTGATGAATCACTAAGTTTTACTCCTGAAACCAATACTACACTATATGTTAACTAACTAGAATTTAAGTAAAGATTTGGAAGAAAAAAGAAAAGAATTGCTTTTTTTTCCACGCTAAGACACAAACTTAGAAATCTCATTCATGTTGAAGACTGTTACATATTTGCCAATACTAAAAAGACATTAAAGTTGATATAGTTTATATGAAATCAGCATAGTTACATATATGGGTAAGGAAAAGAAGCAATTTTGTTATAACCAATTTTTAAAAAATTACACAAAGATATTATCTATGGTTTATGCTGTTTCTGCCATTTTGATGAGTGTTTTTATTTCTTGGCAATTAGGTTAATGTTTTTCAGCTTGCAAAATTAATGTCTAAGTACTAATATAAGGGAAATCAAATCTTATTTTTTAGGCTGCCTTGCTTCTAATGACTGGAGTCAACATATCCAACCATTCATACAACACTTCTCAAATGTCAAAATAATGATGTTTCTCTAATATCTGTTGAGAGCTTCCTATGCCAGGCTTTTCTAATGCTTTGATATACTGCTTAGTTTTATATTCATGGTAATTCTATAAGGTAGTAATATTACTACCTCCTGGGTGAGGAAACTGAAGCCCAGAGAGAATAAGCACGTTGTCCAAGGTCATAGCATGAACTTGCCTCCAGAACCTAGGCTATCTTGATTAATTCCAACACTGCCTCTGTAATGGATCTGGGCTATAGTTGAGAAATGAAAGCTGAGAAATTACTGGTAACACCTGGAGAAAACTGAAATTACATAATCAATTAAATGACCAAATAGGTTGATATTTAGAATAGGTATGAGATCAGAATGGAGATAAAATTCTCCAACTCTTCCCACCTGATGTCTTATGTTCCCCTCATAAGTCTGGAAACAGTGTACACATGTCTCCTCACATGTTCCTAATGTGGTTCTTGAGGACCTTAATAAAATTTTACATGACCTGGTGCTTCAATCCCTACTCTGGCCATAAGAATTTGGGCCAGAAGTGGGTATTTTCATAATTTCATTTAGCAAATATTTAGCTACTGAAGTGAGGAGACAGAAAGGGTTGCTGCTGGATGTATTGCTGAGGGGTGCTTTGCTGGGATGTGAAGTCCAGAAGGGACTATAATTCAGCCAGGCCTGAATACAAAGCCTGAAGTTTGATTCAAGTTTCTAGTACAATTTCATAAAATAAAATAAAGCCAAAAATAAACAAAATGTCCTGCCTAAGAAACTCTTCTTAATTTCTTCAAAATTTACTTCTATGCAAAGTATCTTGGAATGGAATATTCATTAATTAAACCAGAAATTTTATTACCTTTTTTTAATCTTCTAAGGATATATCTCTTTTACTGACATTGTAAGGCAAATTCACAGCTTTATTGTGAACTCAAAACCAAATTTTGCAGAAGGGGCTTCTGATATCTATCAAACCTTCTTAAAAAATACTTTACAAGGCTTTCTGCCACATCCCCTGACTTTCAATAAATAGGGGTGTGGGACTTCTTAGAGAATGGTTATGTGTTGGAGTACCTAGAATCATCAATGGCATATTTATTTATTAATATTGGCTCCTAATGGGCGAAGATTCAAAGAAATAGGAGTACCTGGTCCTTGGCCCATAGACAGCTAGTTCAGTAGATGGTAAAACCAGGTAGGCTTTCACAATATAACCAGAGAACAATTTCAAGCAATATATATAATTAAGGTGTTTGGTTCCATCAGGGAATACAGTGTTAGAGGAGCACTTTAATCAAGAGAAGCTCCTTAAAGACAGGAGTAGTAATATGTAATTTTAGAATGATTATGCTAAATAAAATTCCTGTGTGGTGGTAAGAGAGCCACATAATTTTACTTCCTAAATGTGGATAGAATGTCTGCAGGGTAAGTGAGTTCTCAGTAAATCAAGTAAGGGCAACGGGAATAATGTTCTGTGTGACTCCAGGCAAGCTGGTTCCTCATTCTGGGCCAGTCTTCTTGTCTATAAAAGACGGGGTTAAACTGGAAAATTCTATGGGTCTCTGCCAGCTATTACATCCTGAGGTATGACTGTGTCTCCATGCACAGCAGTAGGAGAAATCTGCAAACTGTCCAGCTTTTGGAAGGCTCTATGCAGCAGGGGAGGGTGTACCATGACAATCCCCCTAGGAGAGGCAAGTGATGAGGTCATTTCCCAGCCAATGTTCCAGAGATATTTTCATATTTTTCATATTTTCTTACCTTGGTGAGTCTTCTCTGAAGGGCTTCATCAAACTTCAGGACAGATGGCATCCCTCACTTCTGCTAATTCTGAATCCTAGCAACATCTTTACCCTCTCTCTAACTTTTAAGTTGTTTGATGGAGTTGACTGATTTTCTTTCTTAAACTCATATGCTCTCATTTATCTATTTCCCTAGAATCTCTGTTACTCTCTAATATTCAGATTGAGTTACTCAATCAATTTTACTATCACCACTCCCCAGTTGATTGAATCCTAAATTTTATCAAGAGAATTTTCAGGAGATAATATGTTATAAAGTTTAAAGTAATTTTTAATTAACATCATAATATGCTCATAATTACATTTTCCATGAATTTCTTTAAACATGGAATCCTGGTTGAAAGCAGAGTTTGAACCCAAACACTGGCTATTTTCCAAAATACAATACAGTAGATTTTTTGCCTTAATGAATTAATTTTTGTAGCTACTTTTTTATATGACACTAGGAGAAATATTATTAATACATTTGACATTTTCCAAGTATAATCCAAATAATAACATACAAATACAGAATGAGGATGCTCATAATCTCTGTAGTAACTTGTACTCAATGTATGATATTAAAAAACAAGTTTCTAGAATTAACTAATTAAATTAAATGTCACACGGCTAATGTACAAGTCCCTGTCATGTTAGTTTAGTATATCAAAACCAAAATCCTTATTTTAACTACACACAAAAGTCAAGATTACAGTTTCTCGTAACACACCCCTTCTGGACAGAAAACTTCACTTAGTTATGCACTCAAAGAGCTTATTTGCTTCTGAAGATGCTTATGTGGCCTCTGGATAAAGCCTGAGAGTATGCTGCACTCTGGGTTTGCCCAAATCAATTTGGCTCTTTTGACTGACCGCAAGGGCCAAGTCAATAAGAAAACATCAAGTCAGTCAAAAAACTTCTTTATGTATTTATAAACCAACTTCCACTAGTCAAACAGGCTAAAACCATCAAATCAGTTCAGGTTTGTGGACAGCCTTCATTTAATCCCAGTAGAAGAGAAACTGCCCATCATTCCTATTCCTTCAAATAACAAGAGTTTGGTCCAGCTGGAACAAACCTGACACTGAGTTTCTCATCTAACACAAAAGCCAATCCCTAAACATCCTAGTAGAAACAGCAGAGGGAAGTGGGAGCATGGCCCCATCTCAGCCAACTCCATGCCACAGTTAGCCTGGGGGGCTGCCAAGGGGCACCTTTTGATTCACAGGAGTGGGTTGCTAAGAGGAGGTGAGGTGCTCTGAATGTTAACATCCCTGCTTGGTGGATATTTACCAAACAAATGCTCCTTTTTCTTGTCCAGTAATAATTCCGCATGCATTCTCTGTATTCTTGAACAATCACACCTGTTGACATTTGGTATCACAAGAAAAGCCCTGAGAGATGAGAGGAGAACCCACTGGATTTATCTGTGCTTTTAGTTGTTTCTGAGAGAAAGGTGGTACTGCAGCAAACCATTAAAGCCACATACAGTATCAAAGCTAAAAGTCTGTCACATGAAAGCACCACCTGTAGCTACTCCTTTGAAAGAAAAGTCCTTGGCAAACAATGGCCTAAGTGAGTCAGTTTAATCAGGCAGGAGTCAAGATCACTGAGACATAAATTAAGCATTCATCCTTGAGTAGCAGCCAAGCAGCCAAAGCCCCCATAATCCCAATTAATCCCATTTTGAGCAGTTGTCCTTGGGCCAAGGGCAGAGGGGAAGAAAATTTGCACATGTTGGTTCCGCATCAGCTCTTTACCTTTACAGGGGGTGGGTCTGTAATAAAGCAGTGCACCTATGCAAGTGTTCCTGTTCTGACGTTGTAGCAATCAGAGTCCCCACCCCCCACCCCCCACCAGGGCTTCTGCGATCGGTCAGCAAGAACTTACTTCAAGGACACCCTACACTTTCAGAGAGTTAGATGCTTGGGCTCCTTTAAAAACAGATATGACTGTTTCATTCTCCTTTGTACAACTGAATTGACTTCACATCACCAACTCCTGCAGTCACACAGAGGGAACAAACATTCTACAGTCCCTCTGGAACTCATTTTTGCCAAGTGATACTCTGTTCTGGACGAAACATTGCCTAGCTTCCCAGGGGTAGGAAATTTTTCTCCAGAGAGCAGCCATTCTGTCCACAGACAGAAATCAGCCTACTAGGACACTTCTCACCTCTCTTGCTCCTTGTGGAAAGGAAACTCTACCTGCTCTCTGCAAACAAGTCCTCACCTGTGCTACAGAGTCATTGTGCTCAAGCCCTCAAGCCCCCTTTACACTGTATGAGAAGCCAGCCCAGACACCAACTGAGTGAAGAGGCTCTGCAGTAGAGACTGCTGGCTGACCGGCCAACAAAAGCCTTCCCCCCATTCTTTGGACATACTAGGAGGTCCTCGTTTCCAGACTTCCTTATAGTTGTGGGGAAGAAAGATGACAGATGACTAATCTCTCTCCAGGAGAACATGAGTACAAGTGGATGGACCACTTCTTGCCTTGGCCTATAAAAACCTCCTACATATTCCTCCATGTTCTTTCCCCCTCTCTGGCTAAGATGGAAATATACCTACACACACACACTCCCTCATATTAACCTGAAAGTCAGGTTTTAAAGATGGAAGTGTTATCATCAGCCTGGATCCCAAGTGACCACACAGTGCACAGCCACATATCCCTTTTACTTTATACAACCTTTATTTTCCAGCCCTATTGTACTGTTAGGTGAACAAGAAATCAATTTCCTTTGTGCTGAGCAATTACATGTTTGGGTCTATCTGTTACCATAACCTAATCTACCCTAACCATCCAGGCTAAAAACTCGTCAGCTTCTTGATATTCTGTAGGGCTCTACCTCTGGACTTCTGATCTTCTCTGGCCACAGAGCAGGAGAAAGGGAAGAGAGGTCAAGGTGGTCTGGACTCCTCAGTCCAACCAGAATCTTGCAAACCTGAGCTTTAGAAGCTCCCTGAACTCTCTGTCCACATCCATCCCTTCCTGTATATGAGCCCTTAAGTTCCATGTACTGATGGTGGGTTGGGCTCTGAGGTTTTTTCTCCATTCAAAAGTACAGGCCTTTCTGGCTCTAGCTCAGCTGATTCATTTGCGACTCAGACCTATGAGTCAAGCCCACTGAAGTCCGATAGAGAAGTAAGCCCTGACCTTTTGTGTGAATTGGGCTGAGAAGAAATCTGAATGCATTTAATTTCTTTTTTTTTTTAAAAGATTTTATTTATTTATTTGACAGAGATAGAGACAGCCAGCGACAGAGGGAACACAAGCAGGGGGAGTGGGAGAGGAAGAAGCAGGCTCATAGCAGAGGAGCCTGATGTGGGGCTCGATCCCATAACGCCAGGATCACGCCCTGAGCCGAAGGCAGACGCTCAACCGCTGTGCCACCCAGGCACCCCCCATTTCATTTCTAGGAAGAAGGAAAAGCACTGAAACTTTTCACTTTAAATCAAATTTAAGAGAATGATGTCTGTGGGCTCTTGTTTGTTTTTGTTTTGAAAGATTTTATTTATGTATTTGTCAGAGAGAGCACAAGCAGGGGGAGTGGCAGACAGAGGGAGAAGCAGGCTCCCCGCTGTGCAAGGAGCCTGATGTGGGACTCAATCCCAGGACCTTCATTTTTTTTTTTTATAATGATTTTTTATTATATTATGTTAGTCACCATACAGTACATCCCCGGTTTTCGATGTAAGGCTCGATGATTCATTAGTTGTGTATAACACCCAGTGCACCATGCAATATGTGCCCTCCTTACTACCCATCACCGGCCTATCCCATTCCCCCACCCCCCTCCCCTCTGTAGCCCTCAGTTTGTTTCTCATAGTCCATAGTCTCTCATGTTTCATTCCCCCCCAGGACCTTCAGATCATGACCTGAGCCAAAGGCAGACTCTTAACTGACTGAGCCACCCAGGCATCCCTGTGGGCTCTTGTTTTAACTGCAATGAATCTCTGTCACTTGAAGTCTTTGTTTCCTGAAGAATGTCAAGTTTAATTTCCAGAATTTCAGTTAATTGTTTAAAAATAAATTTGATAAAAAAAATAAACAAAAATAATGCCTATTTATTTATCTTTGGAGATGCTAGGCATTAAATTTTTTAGAAGAAGAAAGAGAAAGTAGTACTAGCATTTTCATGACAATATACTGGTATCAAAAGCCTGGACTTAGGGGATCTAATTAGTATTAAGAATAGGACAAATGGGACATCAAGCACTTTGATCAGTGTTAAGTTTAAAGAAAAACCACCTGTACTTCAAATAGATAGGGTTGCTTTCCTTGAGAGAAAAAATATACTAACTCAATTTGAAAGGATCAGACTTATTAACAGGCAATGTAGAAAAGGTTCGGCTAAGGAAATCATTCACTCATAGAAATCATTACTAAAGAGGAAAATTTTGTTTTACTCAAACTCATTGATACTCATTTTGTGTTTGTTGGTAAGTTACAAAGCAAGGTAAGAAGCTGTATACTTCTGCACATAAGTCAGCTCCCCCTAGATAGATAATCCAGTTAAAAATGAGCTTCTGATTATCTCTTAAATTGCTGGTGGGAATGTAAGCCTGGCAGTTTCTTAAAAAATTAAACACTTAACATATGACTCAATAATTGCACACTGGGCATTTATCCCAAACAAACGAAAACTTATAACCACATAAAAACCTATACACAATTGTTCATTATCATATCCCATTATTCATAAAAGCCAAAAGCTAGAACAACCAAAATGTCTTACAATAGATGAATAAACAACTGTAGTACATCTATACCATGGATTATTACTTAGCAATAAAAAGGAACCAACTACTGATACATGTAACAACTTGGACAGATTTCAAGGGCATTCTGCTGAGTGAAAAAAAAATTAATCTCCAAAGGTCATATACTAAATGATTCCATTTATATAGCATTCTCAAAATTACAAAATTATAGAGATTAAGAACAGACTAGTGGTTGCCAGGAATTAGGGATTGTCAGGGGTGGGGAGGGGGAAGGTTAGTGAAAAAAAGTGTTTCTAATCTTCATTTCACATGGCACAAGTAATTTTAAATTCTTAATATTTCTAACTTTGTGTTTTCACATGTGCTAAATATTTTGAAAAGGGACAGTCACTGCCACTTTCAGAATAATGGTAATGTAGAGCATGTTTTCCCATATGAAAGAGGAGGTCAGATGACCTATATTAATCAGGGACTTCAAAAGTGGGGGGGCACTTCAGGGAGTACATAACACAATCTATTGAGGAGTGGCATAGAAATATTAGAACACTTATTTTTATATATTGCATATATAATTCATCTAAAATTTCTATATTGGAGTATCTTTTATAATGCATATGATAAATTAGTTTCATAGTACCAGTATATCATTTACACATAAGTAAATGTGAATATGTATAGGTAAGCTCAAAAATGTTTCCCTGATAAGAGAGTGTGAAGGAATATTCTTAAGAAAGATGTAAGAAGAGCCCTGTTTGTTGGTCTGATGTTTGCCCTCAACTGTTAATATCTGTGGCACAAAGTTCTGCTCACTCAGCATGCATTTCTTGCATGAGAAACCAACTCCAATAGTTGTAACTGCTGTCACTATGGTAAAATGGTAAGACTCTATCTCTAGACCACAACATGCTCCTGAGCAATCCTCAAATGAAGTTGCCCACAGCATATTCCATCAATATGGCCCCAATAAGTAAGCACACCACCCCCACTCAAACTGAGCTCAATATTTTCCAGCCCTCATTTTAAACTTGCTCCTTTTACTGTATTTCTCATCCTTGTCTATAATTCACATGATCACCCTAGCCAGAAATATGGTGGTTATCTGAGATTTCTTCCTTTCTCTTGCATTTCACATTGTTAACTTTTACTTTTTCATTATCTCTAAATTCCTCCATGTATTAGACCTTCATGTACCAATGTAGATAAATCTCAAAAACATAATATAAGAAAAGCAAGTTGTAAAAAGATGCATAGAATGATATGTAAAATTCTAAATCTATAAAATAGTGTATGTTGTTTATGGACACATACATGCATCTAAAAACTAAAAATCATGCATGGAAATAATATACCCAACCTCAAACAGTGATTATCTCTGCAGAAGAAAGAAAGGAGGAGGAATTAGGGACAAGGCTACATTTCTTTTTAAAAAGTTGCAAAATATTGACTTATGTTAAAGCTGGGTTATGGTCACGTGAGCATCAGTTATATAACTGTGAATTTTTCTGTGTGTTTGAAATATTTCATAATTTAAAGTCTTTTAAGAAAAAATCTTAATTCCTTTTCTCACCTCCCTGCCCATGGCCAAAAGGCCTAGTTCAATCTCCTGGCATTTCTCTATAGATTATTACAATAGTCTCATTTATCTCCCAGGCTCCTTTTTGCCCCCCTTTAACCCATCCATCACACTGAGACAAAACAAATATTCTAAAATAAAAATTGGTGCATGTTACATCTCTGCTTATAGCCCTTTAGTGGGTTTATATCAGTTAGAAAATGCCATAAAATGCTGAAAAACAAACAATCACAAAATTCTCAGATGCATGAAACAATAAGCATTTATTTGGCCTATGAATTATAGAGGTCAGCTGAGCGGTTAGCTGGCCTATGCTGGCCTTGGCTAGCATGAGTTGGCTCTGGTCCATATGGCTCTCATCTTGTTAGCCTGCGTATGTCCTTCTCATAGTGATAGAGATACAAGTAGGGAAATGGAAACCTATAAGGCCTTAGCTTGAAGTAGATACAACACCGTCACCTACACCACTCTGTATTGGCCAAAGCCAGTCACCTGGCCACAGCCAAAGTCAAAAGTAAAGAAACCCACTTTTTATCATTTGGTAAGAACTGCAAAGTCACACAACAAAGAATGTGGATACAGAGAAGGGTGAAGAATTGGGGCCAATAGCATCTTTCATAGACTTTAGCATTTAAGGATAATTTTTCTTTGTTAGTGAGGCACAGACAATACTCCATGAGGGCATCCTGAGCCACCTTCTTAGCCTCATGCCCTGTTGCTCTACCCTTTGTTCTCTGTGTTCAGGCCATTCTGAACTATCTACATGTCTTTGAATGTGTCCTGCTATATCTTCTCTTTGCCTTTGTTACTCTTTTTATCTTTATTAGGTAAACACCCACTTATTCTTCATTGCCTTAACTCAGATCTTCTTGACCAATCCCTTCCTAAGTAGAGCAATTTTCAACTCCTACCTTCATCACAGCAGAATGGCCCACAGCCCTTCTATCTTTACTGTATCTTGAGCATACAATATGAAAACACAGCACCACTCTAACCAAACTATGAAGCTGCAGAGAGCAGAGAGCTGCATCTTCAGGGCTTAGCACTTTACTGAGGCTCAATAAACGTTGAATGAATACAATCTTCTGGTTACTGGTTAAACTTCTCTAGCTCCTAGAAACTAAGTAAGGCATACTCTGACAGAGGAGACCACGTAGTCTGGTTTTCAAGGGAAGTGAAACTCTAGTTGTAAATTAATACACTGTTACCCTGGAAAAACATTTATTTAGCTTAGAACCTGATCATTTTCAAATGAACTGCACCAGGGGTCTCAACCTTGAATCATGGAACCATCAATAAGATGCCATACATCAAATGAAGAGTGGCCTAAGAGCCTGCTGACCTTACCCATTATGTTACTATGCAGTACAGTTTGAGGATGGAAGACCTGAGGTATATTTGCTTTATGAAAGTGTTCATCGTAGGGTGTGTGAAGGAAATCAGAGGGCAAATTCCTTTCCACTGTGTTAATATCTAAAATCATTCACCTCCCAATTTTTAGAAGAGGCCCTAAAATCAGGTTGTGATTGATGACTCTACTATCCACTGTTACAGGAGAACAAAGGGAGGGGCTGAATCCATGAATGGCTGTCTTTGGAGTCCAAATGAAATCACCTATACTGGGAAGCCTGGGTGCCTTGGTTAAGCATCTGCCTTCAGCTCAGGTCAATCTGAGGGTCCTGAGATTGAGTCCTGCATTGGGCTCTTTGCTCAGTGGGGAGATTGCTTCTCTTTCTGCCTGCTGCTCCCCCTGGTTGCGCACTCTCTTTCGCTCTCTCGCTCTCTCCCTCTCTGACAAATAAATAAATAAAATCTTAAAAAAAAAAATCACCTGTACTCTTCTTGGTCAATACAGTCTCAATTTGGAATGATAAGTACCAGCCCCTTCTTTAAAACATCCATGGGTTTTGTACTCAAGGTGAGGCCCTAAGCAGAAACACCCTACTGTGACACCACCTAGATTTATAAATAACCAAAGTCAGAATCAGTTAGGGACAAAAATGAGCACAGAACATATAGTCAGGAACAATGGAATCACTGTTGTTTGTTTGCTTGTTTCTTTATGGGGAAAATGTAAATCAAAGAACAAGAAAACAACTCTTAGTCGATTAAGAGGCATAAATGACACCCCCAAGGCTTCACACATTCAAGAGAGAGCTGATTACAGTATTAACAAATGCTTTACTGCTACCAGGAGAGAGGACTAGCTGCTTCATCAGCTGCTTCCATTTCTAATTTCCTTAAATCCAGGAAAATGTACAAAATGACTTTATGCCAATAGTACATGCTACAAAGCAGAGTTCATTTTGGTGGTTCTGGCAAAGAAACTGTTCGTCAATGTTGTTAATGTACACTAGAAGACATCTGATGTGAAATTCATAATTGAAATGTTATGAGCAGTTTAGCATATGGATCCTTCACATCCACTTAATTGCCAGTTTAGTAATAATTTTATGTAATGAAGCATTATTAATAATACGTGAAATACTAAATTGACGTAATGCCCTAAAAACGTAATATGACATTTGCCACTGAAAGAATATTATGATTCCAGGTGTCTTTACCATGATTTCAAAAACATATGTGATATTACATAAAATACTAAATTAATCTTTAGAAACAGCTTGGTTATGATGTATTTCAAACTGACTCTCCAAGTTATAATCTGTTTTTTAAAAAGAGTGCAAAACTTTGCCTTATGGACTCACGTGGCAACTGTTCTTGAAGCTCTCACACTGTTAGATGTTTTCTGTTTTGCTCCCCCATGGCTGGGGTGCCAGGTAAGATGCCAGGAGAGGAAAACAAAACAGAGAAAAGGCTTGTCCCTGCTCAAGCACTGAAAAAATACAGGGAAGCAGAAACCAAATGCTCTCTATTGATAGACTCCTCAAAATTTCATCACACTTTAGGAATTTTTGAAATATCTTAATACAGTTCCCAAAACTTTCTGACTGGGGTCATGATTATAATTTGCAAGGCCTGAGGGAAGAGTGCAAGTAGAGGCTCACATACTATATATTTGCATACTGAAAAGTTATAACAAACTATGAAATAAAAGATGATCTTTCCTATTGACGAATATTCTGTCACGTTACCAAAATGGAAAAATATGTAAAAAGTCTTGGTTATTATTTTTCCATTGTTGGGCTTGGATGAGTGATAAAATAAAAATACACATAATTCATAAAAAATTAAAATTCACTCTATAAAATGTGTTTTTTCTGTTTTTATTTCAGTGAAATTACTAAAGATGCTAAACACTAAGTTGTGTTCTGTTGACAGTAATAACCTAAATGACTAAAAAACAGAATGTAACTCTATTCAAGATAGAAATTCTAATAATTTTCATAACATATAAACCAAACATAAAAAATTAATATTATTTTTCAAAAAATGTATTTCTGTTCTAAAATATTTAAAATTATATATTAAACTTAAAAGGCAGAATTAAAATAATAATTAAGAAATATAAAAAACTTTAATCCATTTATTGAAATAATGCTGAAATTCTAATTTAATATTTTGAATTTTAAATGAATCTTATTAAGAATTTTATAAAGATAAAACAATTTACAATTATAGCATTCAATGCCCATCTCGTTGCCAATGAAGAACTAGAACTTCCACATATATATCTAGACAAGTATACCTCTCTTTATCTGTATTTATATACAAATGTATATATTTATATACTGTATTTATATACATATATATGTATCTGGAAGTAATATGAATTACTTAATGCTGTAAAATGTTCCTAAAGCACCATGTGCAACCATTGCAAGTACTGCACTAACTTGTGAACCAAGGATTGGAACTCAACTGGAACATGGAAGAGAAGTGAGAAAATGGGTGCTTAGCACTACTGGGAAACGACACTTCATAATGTAAGAGTCTACTGCATTCATGCTGATAGGAAGGATCTGACAAGTTAATTACTTCGTCTTTTCTCTTACCTACGCGCTCCAGCCACTTAAATCCCCCTGCACTCAAAAGCAACGTCCATCTCTGACGCTGGCCCACAACTCTTCTCAGCATTTAGATGCAGGTGCTTTTTGTTTTGAGGACACAAGGTAGGCCATATGGAAAAGTGTTTCCTGGGGCCTGAAAGGTGTTAGGCATATAAGCTGATGTGTAGGGATTTGGGATTCCTATGTCAGCAATGAGTACTGGAACCTAAGTGACTGAGGTACATGTGTTCCTTAATGAAGTGTGTGTGTGTGTGTGTGAGTGAGAGAGAGAGACAGAGAGAGAGAGAGAGAGACTATAGGGTCCTCTAGAGTGCAGGTCCCAGAACAAGGCCACTTCTTGCCTGGCTCTAAGTGCAGCACAGCATGTTGTACATGTATACAAAAAAAGTTTAATAAATATTGCCTTCACACCAACTAACAACACTGCCTCACAGACTCGGAAATTTTCCCCTGCACGCTTCCTTATTTGAGCCAGACTATAGCTTAAATCTTCACCCACCTATCTGCGGTATGCTTTGGGGGAGTGGCCAACAATGGAATTTTTTTTTCTCTGTCCAAGCCTGGTTTTGTTGGTTCACATAGGTATTGCCATACTGCTTATTAAAATATTGAAATATTACCATACCGTTGGTTAAACAATAGCTTCTTTGAACCCCCACATGTCCCTTCCATCCTCATATCCCCCTCCTCCCTTCCCGGGAACCATCTTCCCAAGATCTCCACACAGAATCTCTCTAGGACCCTCTCCAGTGCCTGAGCCACATGTATTGCTCAATATTTTTAACATCCCCTTTGTACATGTCTTACAGTAAGGTAAAAGTACAGGTGAAAGGGACAATGAATTAACCATCACTGGTATCATTGGTAGGGTATTTCTGGATGGCACCAACTTATCTGGATAATAGAAGGGAAAGAGATGCCCTTTCATTGTGAGGTTGGCTATTGAAATCTGATTCAGGGTCAGCTAGAAGAGCTACTTCCATACTGACAGATGTTCAGTGGCTTTTGTCAAGTGAGTTGGTGGCCTTTATCCAGTTCCAAGTGGCCAGATGTCCAAATCACTAAAATCACTATTCTAAGCTGATGTGTGATCTGATTAAGGTCCTTCTTGGGCTTTTTGGCTCACAGTTCAGAACTGAATTGGAGTGGAGATTGAGACAGACCTATAAAGATGAGCTACCACATACTCTGATTCTAAGACGAAACAGAATGATGAAATGTAGCCAGCACTAACCTATTTTGTAGATAAAGCTAGAGTTTAGTCTTTATGAAATGTTATTTTAGCACTTTTCAAGAAGTCTTCAAGAAAATAATCTGTTATTAAAAGTAATTGTGTTTATTTCAGTGTTGTGCATTTTTTATACTGACTCTCCAGCAGAGGCTGGTGAAAGTGAAAGAAAGGAAGAAGAGTGTAACATAATGGAATATTTTCCCAGTTGAAATCACTTGTTTTGATTTCTAAACCCAAGTCAACCCAGCCTCTTCCAACATCAGATTGAGGATGGCCTAGGCTTTCTTCCAGAGCTTGACCCACCACCAAATAGGAGTTTTCCTATTATGAAATGGACTTGAGCTTTATATGTATTTTGATAATGTCCATGTTCAGAGACAGAGCCAGCTTTTGTGGAGCTGTAAGCTTACACAATTTGCAGTTTCTCTTTAAGAAAAAGAATATAAAATCTCAAATTCAAAGTTGCTAGGGTCCCCACCAAGGCCTTCAGAGAGTGAAGAACCCTGAAGTATAAGCTTCAGTGGTGTTGAGAAAGACCTATGTGTGTTCTCCTCGTGTAGCAGCCACCAACAGACTCAGGCTATGATCTTCGGTTTTCCTTATTGTAGGTTTTTTCTTGTGCTATTGTGCCTACCTTAGAGGAAATGCAAGTTGGGCAAAATCCATGAGGTTTATGTAGCAGGAGAAAATGGATTTACTATCTTTACAAGATATATGATTAAAGGGCCATTCCCATAGAAAGTCTTGAAATTTGAGCTGTGTGGCCATATGAAAAAAGGGTAGAATATGTGCTGCTTTCTTCAAGCTTAAAAATGGGGATAGCCAGTATTCATATCTGGAAAACTTTCAGATCAACTATACAGTGTAAATCCTTGTGTACTTTGAGATGGCATGGGAAGGGAAGAAAACTCTCTATTATAGAGTTAACAATGGGACAGCAGGAATAGGACAAAAGGGCCAGGCCCCTTAGCAGCCTCCTCTGCTCTTAGGTAGGGCTTATGTGCTGAAGGGAAGAGTAGGTAGATAGATGCTGGTGATAAAGGCAAGGAAACTTGATTTTTTTCATGAGTCACTTAGAACTATTTTTAGATTTCCAAATATCAAGATTTCTTTTAACATACTTTTGGTTATTAATTTCTAACTATGTTGTGGTAACTGTTCTTTAAAATGTGTTGAAATACATGGCCTAGCAAATGATCTATTTTTGGAAATGTTCCATGTGTGCTCTCCAATTATTGATTACAGAATTCTATATATGCCCATTAAATGAAAGTTACTGTGTTCAGATCGTCTAAGCCGTCACCGATTTTATGTCTGCCTAACTTACAAAATCTGAGAAACAAAAGTAAAAACAACTCAATTTTTAAATGAGCAAAAGACTTGGATAGGCATTACATAGCCTAGAAAGTATTTATAGCCAACATGCCTCCAAGAGGATGCTTAACCTCATTACTAATCAGAGAAACATAAATCAACACCACAAAGAGATACCATTTTTCATTTATTTAATCTGCAAAAATCAAAAAGCCTGACAAAATCAAGTGTTGAAAGAATATGGATCAAGAAGTTTTCTTACACATTACAAGTGGGAATATATAACTACTTTGAAAAATAATGTGGCATTACTTTGTAAAAGGGAACATTAATATACTCCAAGATTCTTCAGTTTTGTCCCTGGGGATACAGCCAAAAGAAACTCCTACACTCATGCATCAGAAGATGTGTGTAAAAAGTTCATTATAGGATTACTTGTAAATAGTAAAAAACCAGAAAAGACTCAAATGCCCATCAACACAAGAATAAATAACTAATGAAATATACAGCAGTAATAATGCAACAACATGATGGATCTGAGAAATACAAGTTATGTTTAAAAAAATGAAATCCCAGAAGTTACCTACAGCCTGTAATGCTTTATACAGTTCAAAAACAACCAAAATAAATTGTTTAGGCATATATGTGTGTGTGTATAAATATTCACATATGTAAAAAACATTTATCACATGGCATGTATGTAAGGTAAACACACATTTTAGGACAGTGATAATCTTATAGGGGCAAGTTGACAGGATAGGAAAGGAGCACAGAAGTGGATATAAGCTACTGTCAGTGTTTTAGTTCTGGGGCTGACTGGTGCTTTCATAAGTGTTCATTATATTATAAGAATAAATAAATAAGTAAAGGATAGGACCACACATGGACAAGGAAGACTATGTGTCATAAACTAGTAGACTAGAATACTTCTGTTCACTTGAGGTCCCATTTAAATATAAATAAATGAAAGCTAGAGGAAGGCCCGAAGAATGTCCAGATATAATAAGAGGGTGGGAAAAACCCAAGTTTTAGCTGTCTGATTGTACTGTGAAGTATAATTTGGCCAAAACTGCAGACATCTGATCCCCTCAGAGCTCCTGGCAAACTATAACCCAAAGTGAAAGCTTAAGGCTGGGCTGATGGTAAGCAAATCTGATGCTTATTTTCATACAATGATAGGTGTCTCAGCTACTCCCAGATTCAAGAACAAGGTGCACATGACTGAACCCCTTTCCAGATCTCATCAGTCCTGTCCAATCCCAGTCCTGATTCTCAGCTAACTGACAGGGTCAAAGGCCTTAGGAGATGGATGTAGCCAACACTTGATGAACTAGCAGGAAAGAGTTAAGAGTTAATGTTCAACCTCACTCTTCTCCTGCCTTCCCATCTCCTCCCAGTGCCTCCCATTGGCCTCACAAAGCAAATCATGCTGCAGCTTCCTCTGGAAGCCAGAGCCTTGCAAAGGATCTACTGAGATAGTCCATACAGGTCAACCTCCCAGGACACATAGCAAGGTGAAGGGAAGGAGTAATTCTGGACAGACAAGCAGAAGTTATCCAAAAAGGAGACAGGAATATAAGTGAGAATGAGGTTTCTTAGAAAGCCACTGAAAGGGAGACAGACTTTTAAAGCCATCTTTTCTCTCTTTCCTTCCTGGAATGCAGACACAATGCCCAGAAGCACAGCCATCATATTTTGACCATGAAAGATGCAAACCACATACTAAGAATGATGAATCAAGATAGAGAGAGCCTGAAAATTAACAAGTCAGGAAACAACAAATATTGGTGAGGATGTGGAGAAAGATGAACACTCTTACACTGCTGGTGGGAATGCAAGTTGGTACAGCCACTCTGGAAAACAGTATGGAGGTTCCTCAAAAAGTTAAAAATAGAACTACCCTATGACCCAGTAACTGCACTAATGGGTATTTAACCAAAAGATACAAACATAGTGACCTGAAGGGGCACCTGCTCCCCAATGTTTATAGCAGCAATGTCCACAATAGCCAAACTATGGAAAGAGCCCAGATGTCCACTGACAGATGAACGGATAAAGATGTGGCGTACACACACACACACACACACACTGGAATATTAATCAGCCATCAAAAAGAATGAAATCTTGCCATTTGCAATGACACGGATGGAACTAGAGTATATTATGCTAAATGAAATAAGTCAGTAAGAGAAAGACAATTATCATATAATTTCACTCATGTGGAATTTAAGAAACAAAACAGAGGATCATAGGGGAAGGGGAGGGTAAATTAAAATAAGATGAAAACGGAGAAGGAGACAAACCATAAGAGACTCTTAACTATAGGAAACAAACTGAGGGTTGAGGGAGTAGGGGGCCGGGGTAACTGAGTGATGGGCATTAAGGAGGGCACATGATGTAATTAAGCACTGGGTGTTATATACAACTGAATAATTACTGAATTCTACCTCTGAAACTAATAATACTCTATATGTTAATTAACTGAATTTAAACAAAATTAAATTAAATTAAAAAAAAGATAGGGGACACCTGGGTGGCTCAGTCAGCTAAACGTCTGCCTTCAGCTCAGGTCATGATCTCAGGGTCCTGGGTTCTGCATGGGATTCCTTGCTCAGCGAGGAGCCTGCTTCTCCCTCTGCCTGCTGCTCCCCCTGCTTGTGCTCTCTCTCTCTCTCTCTGACAAATAAATAATTAGAAAAAAAAAAAAAAAGAGAGCCTGGTTCAATAGCAGCCCTGAAATAACCTATCCTTAGAGACATTACATGATAAAAACAAAACCACCAACCAACCAATAAATCTCTTAGTTTAATGTCAGGCTTCTAAATGCAGCCGGATGAAATCCTGACTAATTCGGATACCTTGCTAGAGTCTCCAATCAGATATGCTGAATTATTAAGTAATTTTCTGTTCCTTTCAATATACTACTAGACAATAAGCATCATTTTGGAATGATTTGACTTCATGTTTGATCCTTCATAAAAGAGAGATTCATTCATCTTCCTTCTTAAAATTAAAAATTAACAATTTAATTGACATAGTAGAAATAAGCTGAAATCAACAATTTTCTTTTATCTGTATATTAATTGACAGACAACCTAAAGTTTCTATTTTTTAAGCTCATTTCAGATAGCACTGTTTGGGAGGAAATGAGGTGTCAAATTTGTAAAACTTGCTTAGCACTTCTACTTAAAATCTCCAGTTTTTAAGTTAAATATTTGATTTCTAGTGCACTGACTTATATAAAGACTTTTTACCTAGAAAATAATTAAGAAAATACAGCAAGGAATAGAATGATACCATAATTACTCTAATGATTAAATAAATTCTCTCCTAAAGATAAAATGAAATGGAACAGTCATGTCTTGGCTGAATAAACAAGATAGTATAACTGGTTAAACTTGTATTTCTCTATTTACTTATCCATCTATCTACCTATTAGTATGTATTACATGATGCATTAGATATTACTAAAGAGCCATACAACTTTCTAATAGCTTCTAAAATTTCTGAACATCAGTTAATATTCTGACTACACTAGAGAAGTTTGCCAGTTAAAGGAATTCAACTGGTAGATTTTATGGTAAAGAAAAAAATTATATTCTAATATAACTGTTTGTTGAAACTTGCCTCTTATAAATTGCGGTAAAACTGTATACAGATAAACCCGTGATTTGTGGCCGATCTGAGTTCGTAGTCAGAAGTTTGTTAAAGATTTTATACCCTTTTATAGACCAGTTAGATTCTCTGGTCTCACAGTCACCAGGGGCTTGTTCTAACTGCATCCTCAAACCCTAAACTGTGGGCTGTCAATGCTCAGAAACATGAGGTATCAGTGGGCTTGGTGACAGAACTGAGAGTGGTGGGTTCTGAGCAGGAACTGTATATGTCAGGGCATTTACAGGGGATGCAGACAGATGGAATGTACGCACCAACTTCCCTTTGGGCTCAGACATTGATGAAACTAGGTTAACTCAACATACTTTGTTTCAATAACATGAAACTTTCCTTGGAATTCTCATTGCATTATTTTGTGCAACCCTTGCTATGCAGATCAGATTTCACTTCATCAAACGAATCCGGAGAATATGTAGTAAACAATGCAGTTTTGGTTGCTGGCTGAATGTAGCCAAGTATGAAAAAGGCTTATTACCTTTGGTCACCAACATTTCTCTTAGAGATATTGCTTAGGTTAATCTTACCTAGTAAAGAATAGCTACGTGTTCTTTTTTCCTCCTGGGCACCCTGCTAGACTATATTTTCCAGTCTCCCTCGGAGTTAGGTACAGCCATCTGATAAGTTCTTCCCAAGAGAATGTGGACAGAAGTGATGTATACTACCTTTAGGCCTGGGCTATAACAAATCTCTTTTCTCTTTCCCTATGTCAGTTAAATTCATAGGATCCTGTCCTTAGAGAATGACAGAGCCACTAATTGCAAGGAGCCCAGGTCCCTGAAAGACTGTGTGGAGCAGAGTCTTCCACCCAACTACTGGATTGACGTGAATAGGAAAAACAAACAACAATAAAACTCACTTAATGTTACACCACTAAGATTTTAGGATTATTTGGTATAGCAAGTAACCCACCCTGACTAATAAATCTCAAGATTTATATATGAAAAGAATACTATTACCTTCTCAATTCATATGTATAAGTAAAAATAAGTACATATGAGACTTACTGATTATTCCAGTGAAAGTTCAGAAAATACTTATTCCCAAATGGCTTCAACAGACTTTGGCATGTAGTTCTACAATCTTGGTAAGTATCAGACTTCATTTTTGGAGAATAGATGCCACAAAACTGAGGGCTTTCATTCCTGTTTCCTTCACCCAGAATCTAATTTAAAAACCCAGACAGACTTTAGAAAATTATTCATTTTCAGTATTACTCAAATTATAATATCAATAATTATATTATCAATAAGTCAGAATACAAGACTCTGTCATCCCTTAATAAGGAAGAAAAATAATTGCACATATAGTTTTTACATGTTTCAAAAATTGTTTTATCCAATCATATCTTGGTACAATAAGAATAAATGCTCATGCCACTGGCACATGCTCATAAGAAAGAGTTTTATGATTATTAAACACTAATTATTGCATTTATGCCATACTGCCATAGGTTATCCTGTATTTAATACATGCTCAATATATTCAGATAAACTCTAGCTTGCAGCAATTGTTCTTGGAAATGGCTTATTCTCTCAAAGTCTTTACTCACGCCTATCTTGTATTATGCTATATGACCAAGTTTGGAATGTTTAACTCATAAACCTCCAGTTATTTTTTCTCTTAAGATGCCTTCAATCGACTATTCAGAGATTAGTTTTCCCTACACAGAGTCATTGAACTCAGTCATCTCAAAATAGCTAAAACAAAGCAGTATAGATCAGCTCCAGGTTCAAGGGTCACACTGTAGGAACACAATTCATTTGCTAATTAATGCATACTATCTATACTACGGCCTCCTGCTAGCTTCAAATTTCTGTTTGTGAGAACTCTCCATTTGCCTGAGAAATGAAAATAGAATAGACACCTCCCTCTGCCTTGCTAAATAGTCTTCCATGGAAGCTTTTCTCCTACTCCTATTTTTTAAAATGTTAGATTGTAAATTAGTCTACTAGAATTTATATGAATATCTATATTGTTTCTGCCACTTGTTTCTGCCCACTGACCCCAAATTAAAGACATTATATCAATAATTAGATAGTAACACAATTTTTGGAAACAACCAACTGCCATATTATAGTTCTGCCCAGAAGCCCTAGAGATCAGCCTAATTTGGACCCAAACTTGTGGACAGATTTTGCCCTGCATATGCCTTGAGTCTGCTCAATACTGAGCTCCCTGAAGGCAGGGACTGTAACTGTTTGGCTTTCTGAGTATACGCAGCACCTGGTACAGAGCCTAGAACATAGATGTTTCCCAAAAGAGTATTTTATTGAAAGGAGGAAGTTTCAAGGATAAGGCTGGAGTACTTCATATGCCATTAATAATTTGGACTTCATCCTGGAAGAACCAGTAATTTGAGTCAGGGGAGGGACATGAATATATTTTCATTTTTAAAAAGCTCCCTCTGGCAATATATACTAGATGCATTGGACTCTAAGCTATATGAAGGAAGGGGACTTTGTCTATCTTGTCCATCACTGGTATCCCTAGTACATAGCACAGTGCCTGGAACATATAATCTACTCAAGAGATAACTGCTGAATGAATGAATGAATGAATGAATGAATGAATGAATAAAAAGTCCATGAAGTTAGTCTCTGAATCTTCCACAGGAATAGGGAGATTTCAAGGCCTTATAGGGAATTTTGATCTCCTTTAGGTTAGCCTTGTGATTTGATTTCTGAGCTAGTAGCTGGTTCTTGATCCATGTGAACCTCTAAGAAATTTACCAGAATAGAGTGAGACATCACTCTGATCTGGAGAAATCTTTTTGGACCCAACCAGACATATCTCTCGGGCCTAAAGTGGAACTGAGTCATTCTCCAAAACATAGAGAAGGATGAGCCATCCTCCTTAAGAACATTTTCTCGAGGGACATTTGCAGGATGCTGGAGGTCCCTGTCAGTCCATTCTCAAAGTAATAGCATTCCAAAGGAATGGTACAAACCATAGGACCAGAAGTTAATTTTATGGTTGATAAACATGTTTCAACTTTGAGCTCCCAGATAATGTGTTTTTATGGGTCAACTGGGCAGCCTCTAGAGTGTTGACCTTTGAAACATGGGTATCACAATCTGACATTTGAGGCTGTTTAGTGGCTCTGGTGTCCACACAGTTCAATAAGTCTTGCTTCTCACAAAGCCTCCTCCCTGCTAACCCTAACTATTCCCAAATATAAATGAGAAAATTAAACGTTTACCTTGATGAGAAAATAGCGCTCTCTCATTGACACTTCTTCACACCCTCACCAATGTGATTTAGTTATAGTTTTTAGTAGCTGTTTTTACATTTTTAATTATTTTGTAGAGTTAAAATATGTAATAATGGATAACTGTGCAATACATTAAATACTTATGGGTATGTTGTGCCTTCTGTTATAATATAAAATCCATCTATTCTGGTTGATGGGTTTTAACCTCACACAGAATACTTTAAACTCCATTTGGACTTGTGCCTACAATCACCTTAGCAAAGTCTCTTAAGTAACTGCGCACAGCCTAATTAGTATGCATTATCAATTAACAAACTTAATAGCCGGCAGATTGATTAGATCCTCTGTTGCAGGGGCAGAGCTGAAGCGAAACAGAATGAAAAATCATTGCACGCATACACTGCAGCTTTGTTATTTTCTCAGATCCCCTCCTCCTCCTTCACATTCCTTTAATTAATGCACGCATATGGTTCTGCATATCTGGTAAACCTGAGCTTTTCCTAACTCTTTCATAAAGCTCATTCGTAAACAGAGGGAGTCCATGCATCCCTTTTTTTCAGGGGTTCTGTATATATCTTTTTCACCCCTCTTCTTGCCCTTCGCATGGCACTGAATTTTAAAGGGCTGCTTCTCCCATTCTGATTATCCTCCCTGTGCTGGAAATGGGAGAGGAATACAAAGATGAGCAGGAAGTGTATGCTTTTTAACACAGAGGACCGCTCAGGAGTCACATCAGTGGGGCTCTGACAACCATAAAGTGCTTCTGGCAATTATTTCCAAAAAGAATGGTGCAAATGGACTGTCCTGTTACATCTTGTCTATTTTTGATGGACTGGAAACAATATGAATAAATGAAGGAAAATCCACATTTCCTGAAAGCAGGGATCAAGCTAAAAGGAGTTGCCAACTGCACTGTTCATAAAACGCCGGCATTATAAGAATTTTATACCTTCCATAAACATTCAACACAAAACTCTAAAAAGACTTCTGAAGACATTTCCAACACCATAAATTGTCACCCTGTAGTGCTGGTTTGGGTTTTATTTTTCTATTTTAAACAAAGTAATGGTTCATGCCAGTTTTTTTAATTTATTGACTGTTCTCAGGTATAGTATCTTTTTTTACTTCTATGCAGAAAGAGTCATAATTAGGATATAGAGGAGGCAAAGAGAAGTTTTAATTTCTGTTTTGAAGGACACCTGCATTCTGGTGGCTTACTGACTATTCCCTCCAAAATCATAGTAGAGATAATCCCAGGAGTCGCAGGTCTAGTCAGCTTTTTCTTGACTGTCCTTTGCAAAGAAGGACCTGCCCACCATTCTCCCGTTTGTTCACCATGCTCCAGACACAGTGGCCTTCTCACTGCTCCTGAACACACAAAGTTCATTCCTCTACTTGCTTCCCTCTGCCTAGGACGCTCACTTCTATTCTTCTTATGGCTTGCTTTTTGTTATCATGTAGGTCTCAGCTCAAACATCACCTCCTAAGTGAGGCGTTCCCCAATTACCCAGTCTTAAGTGATGCCCACCCCCCTCACCCAACCACCAGTACTCTTTTCACCACTCTATCATAGTGATGTCATGGCTCTTCCACTATCTTACATTATCTTATTTGTTTCTTTATTTAATGTATTCCTTCCCCTAAGAATGCAAGTTTCTCATTGGCAAGGAACTAATGTGTTTATCACAGCTGTTTGGCTTCAAGACTAAGCACAGTACCTGGTACATTTTAAGAACTTAACAAATATTTGTTGAATGAAAACATGATTGAATAAGTGAATAGGAAATAAATAAGAAGTGGGCATTAGTATGTACGTGCATGGGCAGAAGAGAAAAAGGATCAACACTGAAAGAACCCAGAGCAATACCAACATCTACAAAACAAGACAATGGACAAAGGACATTTCTCCAAAGAAGATATCCAAATGGTCATGAATCACACAGAAAATGTTCATCCTTATCCATTAGAGAAATACAAATCAAAACTACAATGAGATACCACTATATACACACTAGCATGGCTAGGATAAAAAAGACAGATAATAACAAGTGGTGAGGATATGAAGAAATGTGAACTCCCATACATGGATAGTGGGAATGCAAAATGGTGCAGCCTCTGTACAAAACAGTCTAGTAGTTCCTCAAAACGTTAAACGTAGCTACTGTATGACCCAGTAATTCCACTATGAGATATATACTCTAGAGAAATGAAAACACATGTCCATGCAAAAACTTGTACACAAATGTTCCTAACAGCATTATTCATAACAGCCATAAAGTAGAAACAGCTTAAAGTCCATCAACTGATGAAAGGATAAATAAAATGTGGTATGTCCATACAATGGATTATTATTCAGCCATAAAAGTAATGAAGTACTGACACATTCTACAACATGAATAAACCTTGAAAACATTATGCTAAGTGGAAAAAGCCAGTCATGAAACACCACATTGTGTACAATTCCATTTACATGAAATGCCCAGAATAAGCCAATCTACAGAGTGCATTAGTACTTGCTTTGGGTTTAGAGGAACAAAAAATAAGGAGTGACTGTTAATGGATACCAGGTTTCTGTTTGGAGTGATGAGAAGGTCATAAAGTTGATTGTGGTAATGGATGAACAACTCAATGAAAATACTAAAAACCGCTGAGAAGTCCATTTTAAATGGGTGAATTGTATGGTATGTGAATTACAGCTCAATAAAGCTGATTTTACACCAAAAAAAAAAAAAAAAAAGGAGAAGAAGAAGAAGAGGAGGAGGAAGAGGTAAAAGTCCATAAAAGAGAATGAAAAGGTACGGCAGGAGTTATGAGGCACACCGGGAGTACAGGTTATCAGAGTGTTTCATGAAGGAGAAGGTGGTCATCAGTGGCCACTTGTGCCATTGATCAGGTAAAACAAGGACTGAAAAGTGCCCACTGGAGCTAGAAACGGAGGTGTTCAGTGGCTTTGGCAAGACAAACACGAGCTCCAGGGCGGCATCTCAGTTTGGGTTCCCCAGGAACGACCCCTGAAATAAGGATTCATGGACAAGTGTTTCTTTGAGGATAAGGAGGAACTGTGGTAGGTCAGTGGGGCAGC
Organism: Ursus arctos; assembly: GCF_023065955.2. Taxonomy (NCBI): domain Eukaryota; kingdom Metazoa; phylum Chordata; class Mammalia; order Carnivora; family Ursidae; genus Ursus; species Ursus arctos. Next base: position 61,738,135 of record NW_026623067.1, read on the forward strand.
AATAAAAGGTGCTGGTATGAACCAGAGCTGAATCCTTCCGGAACACGGTGCCAAAGCTTACCTCAGATTTGGAACTGTCCTGCTCGGGCAAGGGTGTGGCCAGGTGGGAGGTGGGGTTGGGCCGCAGTCCCTACCTGCTGCCAGACACCGGGAATCTCTGGAAAACTTCAGGGCTGGCGGTAAGCATCAGCGTGTCTTCTCCGAAGGAGCGCCGGCACCCCAGACAGGGGAGGTGGAAAGTGCGGCAGAGCAGCAGAGCGCATGTGCAGCGCCAGCAGCCTCACGCCTCCCGGAGAATGCCGGGAAGGGCGGTAGGGTGGGGGAGGGGGAGGGTCCCGCAGTGCGTAAGTTCGTGAGGAGAAGCGGGCAGCTTTTTCCACGGAGATGGCGCTCTCTGCTGAGGTGGGGCAGGTAGCAAGGTCAAAGGCTTGAGGAGGTGAAGAGGGCCTGTGTTCCAAGCCGACTGAATCAGCGCCCATTCCTCTCTCCCTCATCCTGCAGTGATCCCGTTGTATATCTCTGCACATCTCTTTCTGAACCTTGTGTTTGTCTTTCACGTGTCCATTCCACCAGCAATTTGTGAGCCCCAGAAAGGTATGGACCACGGTTAAGTAATCCCAGTGCCTAACTGGCTCCCATCTAAGACAACATGGAGGACAGTAAAGCTGTTTTGATTGTTTGTTTTGTCTTTTTACCAATTTCGCTCCCCAATTAATAGAATTCTTTTCTCTCTGGGGTGGGGCCGGTGGGGTGGATGGAAGGAAGAAGAAGGGTGGAGAATGGGATGCAGAAATCTAGGGTGAGCAAAAGAAGGTCAGAGCAGCGTTCCTCAAGGGCAGGAACTATTGTCACATTCGTTTTGAATCCCTAGTGCTTAGGTCTCTCAGGCTCTTAGTTTCCCAGTAAATGCTTTTCAGCTGAATTGAACTGGGGGGTAAAGGGAGAGATACCCAAAGTGGTCAGTTGTCCCCAAGCTTCCCTCTTCAGCTAGCCCCCTATTAGACCCCCTCCTCAATCTGCTTTTCTGTGTAGGACCCTTTGCTGGCTCCTGTTTAAACAAGACTTAACCCTCTCAATCCCACCACCCTGTTTTCACCCTCACTCTCCACACATCAACATGGATTTTTGTCCTATCAAACCTGAGGAGAAACTCTCTTTTATCTTCTCCAACAACTGTACTCCCTTTTTTTCGCTGGTGGCAGTACCATTTCACATAATGGCCCTAATGGGTCCCACGATTTTAAATTCACAGACCATTCATATTTCAAAAGACAAATTTGTGAAACAAAGATTTGCCAAGTTAATAAAAACATAAAAAATTGCCAACTATCATCACCATAACTTCATGTGAGAAAGAGCATTTAACAGCAGCAAAAAAACCTCCCCCAAATAAGAAGCACATATTTTCAGAATAAAGTTTGAAGGATGCTTTCTAAGAGAGCACAGAGGCAAATCTATGATTTTCCTTGTTTTTTTCATTGTGCTGTAAACTGGTCAAAATTTTGCCAAAGATCAGTGTTGAGAAACACTGCTCTATACTCTAGAATTTGAGCCCAGGTGAGATCCTAGGTGGAAGAGAGAGGTATTTGGGGTCAAATAAGGCTATAAGTAGACATGTCCTCACATTATCTGTGCTTTTGTAAGGCTGGTCCTGCTTAACAATATCCATAGGTTAAGTGTCTGACTCTTGGTCTGGGCTCAGGTCGTGATCTCAAGGTCATGAGAATGGAGCAGGCTCCATGCTAAGTGTGGATTCTGCTTGAGATTCTTTCTCCCTCTCCTTCTGCCCCTCCTGCTTATGCTCTCTCTCTTTAAAAAAATAAATAAATCTTTAAAGAAAAACAAAAAATGATATCCACAGCTGAACAAGAAGTCTAGGTCCTTCTTTCTTCTATTTTCTAGGACCCTCACTTGCCTCCCACCTCAGTTATGACCCTAAACCCTCCAATCTAGTTTGTACTTCACTTCTCTTGGGCAACTTCTAATTCTTACAATGTTTTATTCTTAACACCAGTTTAAAGAAATTAGTATTCAGATAGTCTGATGATATTCAAAAACTATTTTTACTGGGAGAGCAAATGAAATAAGTTACCAGGGTAACTTGTTACTGAAGCGTTCCACTTCTTGGCCTTTGTTTCTCCAAAGGTATTTAAAACCTCATCTGTGGGGTGCTTAACTCAGTTGGTTAAGCATCTGTCTTCGGCTCAGGTCATGATCCCAGGGCTCTTGCTTAGCAGGAAGCCTGCTTCTCCCTTTCCCTCCGCCTGCCTCTCCCCCTGCTTGTGCGTGCACGCTCTCTCTCTCTCTTTCTGTCAAATAAGTAAATAAAATATTTGAAAAATAAATAAAACCTAATCTGCCAGAAACAATGGCCAACCCAGTAGCAATGAGCAACCTAGCACCCAGATTGTGTTTTTTTATTATTTTATTTTATTGATCTTTCTTTCTCTTTCTCTCCCTTCTTTCTTTTTCTTTCTTTCTTTCTTTCCTCCTTTCTCTTTCTTCCTTTCTCCCTTTCTTTCTTTCTTTCTTTCTTTCTTTCTTTCTTTCTTTCTTTTCTTTTCTTTCTTTCTTTTCTTCTTTTTTAAGTAAATACTCCACACCATGTGGAGCCCAACACAGGGCTTGAACTCATAACCCAGCGATCAAAACCTGAGCTGAGATCAAGAGGTGGACGCTTAACCAATTAAACCACCCAGGAGCCCCCAGATTGTGTTTTTAAATGCAATTTCCTACTAAAAGGAATCACTGCTCCCAGGAAAACTATCGAAGGCAATCAAGTCCATGTCAAAAGACACAGGAACGAACTGAAAGGGGCTCCCACTTCCTAAAGGTGAAAGAACCTGAGCATCAAAAAGAATAACAAGTATAAGGTATTGGAATACATCAAACATATTAAAATCCATACGTGCAGAAAAAATTAAAAATAATTGATAACTTTGTATGATGCCCAGAAAACAACTCATAGTCTGGAAATTGGTAAATAAAAGGAAAGAATCAACATTCATCCTGCCTCTTCTGTTCCAATAATACCTCAAGTAGTTGTTAAGGCAAAGTTCTTCATAGAATAACCACAGTTAACAAATGCAGAAGGAATGATAGAATTATATCACAATCTTTCTACCTCTTTTTTATTTTTTAAAACTTTTTTTAAATTTTTCTACCTCTTAATGAAATAATGGATGCTCTCCTGCCAGAATATCCCTGCTAGAGATTATAATCTATAGAAACAAAACAAAACAAACAACTTGCCTCCCATGAATTGTTACTGGGTATGTAGTGACATGTAAATCTGTGCTACTTAATTTTAACGCACCTCACAACTGAGAGACTGAAACTCTGCAGGAAGACTCATTGTTTAATTAGTAACATATAAGAAGACTAGCAGTTAAGGGAAGCGGAGGGGGGGTGGGCAAAAAAGCTAGTTTCTTTTCCAGTCATTGTGTGAAGACTTTGAAAACGTGTTAAGGAAACCTAACTCAAAATTGGAGACGGGAAGCCACGAAGGCAGGGCTCTCACATGCACATACCACTCATTGCAGTTTGCATAGTCCAGCAGGAAGAAGGAAGATTTCTTTTTGGTCCAGCAAAAGCAAGCTATCCTCACCTGCAGCCAATAAGAAGTTATCATCACTTCAAACTCTCATTTTCCTCCGGTGAACTTTTGTTTAAAACAACCCTTCCCAATTCCCCTTTCCTCTATAAAACGACAGTCTCCTCCTTTGTTCTCCAGACTTGCCTATGGTTCACCATAGTTTGCTTGTCCCAAATAGCAATTTTCCCTCTATTCTTGAAAAAATGTGATTTTGCTTGCAGAATCACTTACCTTTTCCTTTTAAAAGATTGACAAAACACAGAAAAAGAGGGACGAAGCTAGTTCAACACGGGCTTGCTGGCCGTTTCTTGTTAAAGCAGGTTGGAACAATAACAATAACAGTTAACGCTTACTGAGTACTTACTAATTGCAAATCACTGTGCTAAGCACTTCATATTGCATACAGCAACACTATGAGATAGGTACTATTATCCCCATTCTACAGATGAAGAGACAGAAGTTCAGAGAGTTAAAGTAACCCCTCTCCCCTCCATGAACCTGCTAAACTGCTTCCTATTCTGTGGCCTTTGTCTATTCTGTTCCTTTAGCCTCATAACTACAGCTGCCATTTTTAGCACCCACTATGTTCTAGCAATCTGTAATTTACATGTATCAACTCACTATAGTTCTCAAACTCCAAGAGGAGCGTCCTATCACCCTCTTTCTATAAATGAAGAAACTGAAGGGCAGAGAAGTGAATTGCCCAAAATGACACAGCCAGCAGTAGAGCAGGGTTTCAAACTGACCTCAAAGCCTGTCTCTCTCTCTCTTTTTTTTCTTACTTTTTTTTTTTTTAAGAGAGAAAAAGAGAGGGAGCACAAGCCAGGGGGAGGGGCAGAGAGAGAGGGAGAATCCCAAGCAGGCTCTATGCCCAGGGTGGAGCTCAACGCAGGGCTGTATATCAGGACCCTGAGATGACGACCTGAGCAGCAATCAAGGGTTGGACACTCAGTGGACTGAGCCACTGAGACACCCCACAAAGCCTGTCTCTTAATCACTACCCTGTTATCTACAGCTCAAATGATTCCTCCTGTGTTACGCACTACAATGCTTATTTCCTCACTTTTGGTACCACTGTCATGATGTCACCCAAGTTCACTGAGGGTAGGGATAGTGTCCGTTCAACAAATACCTATCAGCCACTTTACATGCGGCACTGAATCTTCTGCAGTGTCTAGCACAAAGCTGGTGCTTCATAAACATCATCTGAACTGCATCACACTTTTTCAGATCAGGATGAAACAAACCACTACTTAGAGTCAATATATTTTTTAATGTACTATATAATTATTTCTTCCCTCCCCCCAAATATTTCCCTACGTAAAATAGTATCTATCATACTGGAAATCACTGTTTTGGATATGTGATAGCCTGAACAAATGTAGAATTTCATCAGGACTGGCAGTGGTGCAAAACTGAACAGTAATGTGGTATTGTGGCAGGTTCAGGTAAGAAACCTATGACTTTTTGAGGCAGAGAAAAGCCCAGAAGCTCTAAACATGTGTTCTATCTCTGGAGTTAGCAACTTCCCCTGTAGATCCTTCAAAATTATAAATTGCCACTCTAACACTTTTTAATTTTAACACTGTTGATAAGATATAATTGTTTCAAAGTGGAAAAGAAAAAAACACTCTTCATTATTTAATGCAAATGAACCAAATTGGAAAAATTACATACTTCCTCCTCTGAAAAATCTATGACTCTCATTTTTATCATCCTCAGTCCTCTGTTTTATATCGTTTACACTCAATTCAGAAAATGCCTGTCTAAATTCACTTTCTTAGCTTAAGTTACTAACCCCTTGTTCTTGTATTTGACACTAACTCAAATAGCCTTGAAACAATTATCCTCTCTATTCCCTTCAGAATTGTCTATACTTTAATGAGTTCCCACTTAATCTCTCCTTTGCCAAAGAATACCACTCTGATTAGCTAAGCTCCTTACACCCCCCTGTGGTTCTCTTGCCCTCTGCTGCACCTTCTCCATTTCTATAATATGCTTTTATTATAAGGTGACTGGAATTGTGCATAGTATTCCACATGTGGCCTTGTCAGTCCTCACAAAGAACCTAGATAATTCCCTGGATTTATATTCAGGCCCTGTTCTTAAGCATCCCAAATGAGGGCTCTTACACTGTCTTTATGGCCATTAAAATGTTGAGGTTTCTTCTATTTCCCTTTTATCCATCCAAATTTCTAGTTTCCAAACATGCTAGGGAATTTTGGACTATTTTGGCAACTAAATATGCACTATTTTTCAGTGCTTCTGGGGCATAAAGAAAGTATACGTGTCCGTCAGTCAGGTTCATTTCAGAGAGCAGGAGCTAGAGACTCATTTTTCAAGAAGCCAATGACTAAAAGGGGGTTCATCCTTTGGGAGATTAATACTGGGTTTGTTTTGCACAGATCCCATCTCTTACTCCTCCCTAGCACCTCCTTCACAGGAGGACTTGAGTCTAAAGCTGAAGATGAGGCTGGAGTAGTGAAGAAAGAGCAGAGGCTACTCAATGATGTACATTCTTGAGGAGAAAATTTGGCGAATTCAGATCTTGAAAAGATCACTAGGACCTATAGAATACAGTGCTTCAAATGGTATTGCATCTAATCTCAAACATGCACATCTGCACACACACGCTCAACTTGTATATTCCAGCTCGTCAGTCAGTAGGAGTTATCTAACTGGCTTGGAGGTGAGGGTGGGCTGAGCATTCCGAGCAGAGTGAACCACATGTGTTGTCTTTTTCAAACGAGCTTCAGAAGTCACAAAGCAGGGGCTCCTGGGTGGCTCAGTCGCTAAGCATCTGCCTTCGGCTCAGGGCGTGATCCCAGCATTCTGGGATCGAGCCCCACATAGGCTCCTCTGCTGGAAGCCTGCTTCTTCCTCTCCCACTCCCCTTGCTTGTGTTCCCTCTCTTGCTGGCTATCTCTCTCTGTCAAATAAATAAATAAATTCTTTAAAAAAAAAAAAAAGAAGTCACAAAGCATCATTTCTGTTATGTTCTATTCATTTAAAATGAAGGACTAATGCCAACTCATATTTAAGGGGAGGGGAATGAAATTTTACCTGTTAATGGAGAAGCATCAAAGAATTTGACATGGTAACATGGTAATTTGGGAGTGGACCCTATAAATTAATTCCCAGCCTGGTTTCATTTCTATTGTCAAGACACTTAAAAGAGAGAACATAGTCTTTCACAGAATGCTTCTGTAATGTCTGATGTTTACTCACTACATCAAGATACATGCCTGAACCCACGTCTCCAAATTGATCCTGCTCGTTATGGGAGAGATTCCTACCTCTTTGTACTAAAACAGTGAGGAGGGAGGGAAGAAGGGAGACTGTTAGTTGATCTGGGAGTCAGGGATATTAGGGAAAGCAGTCAACTCCTCTGTGATAGAGGCTGCCTTAATCAAGAGAAAGTAGAAGGAAAAATATATTAATGACATATTCAAGTTTTTTGAAATTGAACTTAGAAATATCTAGGTTAATGATTTATTTTTCAATATGAAAATTCTGCTCATATTGACTATTTTGCTCTCACAAATGTCAAGCCATTTGTTGTATGGTTAAGGTGCCCATATTTTCAATAGAAGTATTTCCTCTTAAATGTTAAGAGATATCAACCCTGAAATCAATTCATTTTCTCTTTGTGCTAAAAATTTGAATATCATAGCCGGACACAGTCTAATTGATGTTAACAGGATCAGTGCAAAAAAGGAGACCCAAAGTATTCTATTTCATTTTCCTTTTAGGACTCACAATTGAATAATAGTAGCTATTTTGAATTCATCTACACTTATTGATCTAACTTGTCAGAAATCAATCAATAATCAATCAATATGTTCTCTGAACTAAGAAGTGAATTTGGGAACATTCAATTCAAATCCTAGCACTGCCATGGTGACCCCACTCCAGCCACTTATCCTTAGTTAAACTGCTTCTCAGTTTCTTCATCTATCAATATGGCACTGCTGCTTTTGCCACAATAAAAATAAGTTGATTTGTAAAGTATAACCCCTAATGCCTATTTTCTCCTGAGATGCTGTGCTTATAATTCCAGAAGCAGCTAAGAGGGGAAAAATTAGGGTAGTGCAGATTCAACATGTAGATTTACTCTGACTGTGAGCACTAATGTCTTAGGTATAATATAGGCAGTTGAGCCTTTTCTATAAAAAACTTTATTCATTATTGAAACTAATATGAACTTGTTAATATTCTGGTTAACTATTGCTATGTAACAAACTACTCTAAAACTTAGTGGCTCAAAACAATAATCTATTATTAGCATTACGTATGTCAGGATTTTGCAGTAAGGAACTCAGACAGGACAATGAGGATGGCTCATCTCTTCTTTACGATGCCTAAGATCTCAGCCGGGATAACTGAGGAGACTAGGAGCTGGAAAGCTGGTGGCTGTCTGGGTTTCTGTCTCTTTCTCCCTCCCTACATAACTGAATTTGTTTCTCCATATACCCTTTTCATATAGTTAGTCTGGGCTTGCTCACGGTATGGAAGCCTCAAGACAGTCATATTTCTTACATGGCAACTGAGGGCTCTAGGAAAGAGTATGCCCATGAACAGAAACCAGAAGATACAAATTCTCTTAAATAAATGTTGACCTAAACTGACACAGTGCTGCTTCTGTCATATTCCATTGGTCAAAGAAGAGTCCACACAGATTCCAGGGAAAGGAACATAGATTCCATGTCTCAATAAGAAGGGTTTTAAAGTATCTGAACCTCTTTAATCTGCCACACTTATTCGCATCTTACTGTACTTTACAACATAGCAAGCACTTGAGCTTCTGATAATGGAAGAGCAACCCTCTTCTTTTCTTTGGACCATAGAAAACAACTGTAATACTGTACAAAATATAAATAAACAAATACCTAAAGACACTGGAGAGCAACCAAAAGAAGACACTGGAAGGGAGCCAACAATTGGAGGGAAGACTTTTTCATTTTTTATAGCTATTTACCTAAGCACAGACCCTAATCCATGCTGAGCAGAGCAGCTAACACTAGGACAGAAGATCTGAAGTCCTACTGGCTTGAAGAATAAGAGGAAAGAGTTCAGAGCTACCGTAGCAGTCTAAAAGTGAAGTGGGGGAGGCCCCCAAAAGGGAGAGTCAGAGAAAGCGGTCCAAATTTTGTGTATGAACTCTGCCAGGTCTCTAGATGACCACTGAACTACTTACATATAGGGCAGACTCCAAGCAGCCCAGGTGAGACTGAAAGTGCTAAATGAGACTTCAGTTGCTGTCCAAGCAGGTTAGCTGTTTTATTAAAAACAAAAGAAAAACCAATAACTTTCAGCAGAACAAAACAGAATCACAGAATCTAGGGTCTTTATATATATCATTCAATGCCCAGGATACCATCTTAATGTATAAATATATTAGAAAATGTGACTTGGACTCAAGAGAAGATGAAATCAATGAAGATCAACTCAAAGACGACCCACATTTTGAAGTTAGCAGACGAAGAGTTTAAAAAAAAAGCTGTTGTAACTATACTTAAGGACATAAAGGTAAAAAAACTTTTAATGAATGAATAAGAAATCTCAGTATAGGGACACCTGGGTGGCTCAGTCAGTTAAGCATCTGACTCTTGATTTCAGCTGAGGTCATGATTTCAGGATCATGAGATCAGCCCTGCACCACCCAGAGTGGAGTCCACTTAGGATTCTCCTTCCCTCTCCCTCTGCCCCTCCCCCGCACCCCAGCTTGCATACATGTGCGTGTCCTCTTTCTCTCTCTCTCAGTAGACAATTAGAAACTATAAAAAAATGAATCAAATGGAAAGCCTAAAAATGAGAGATAAAATATCAAAAATAAAAATTCACTGGTTGGACTTAGTAGAAGAATAGAGGTGACAAAAGGAAAGAGTCAGTGAATTTGAAGACCAATCAATAGAAATTATTCATTCTGAAGAACAGAGAGGGAAGAAAATGAAAAACATGAACAGATCCTCAGGGATCTGAGGGACAATATCAGAGAGTTTAGCACATGTGAAATTAGAGTCCTAAAAATTGAGGAAAAAAAGAATGGGGCAGAAAAAAATATTTGAAGAAATGACCAAAATTGCCAAAATCTGGTGAAAAACATAGATTTTCAGATGTAAGAAATTTAATAGACTGTAAGATGGATAAATTAAAAAAAAAACAACTATACTCAATGTACATCATAGATGAACTTCTGAGAAAAGAGAAAATCTTGAGAGCAGCTAGAGAAAAATAACACATTACGCATTGGGAAACAACAGTAAGAATTAAGACTGACTTCTTGTCAGAAACAAGAGGCCAACAGAAATCTTTATAGTGCTGAAAGACCCCTTCTATATCCAGCAAAAATTCTTCAGGAATGAAGACAAAATAAAGATGTTCTCAGATAAAAACCAGAATACCGGGGCACCTCGGTGGCTTGGTCGGTTAAGGGTCTGACTTCAGCTTAGGTCATGATCTCAGGGTCTTGGGACCAACCAGCAGTCAGGCTCCTCACAGCAGGGAGTCTGCTTCTCCCTCTGCCCCTCCCCCTGCTCTTGTGTGCGCACTCTCTCTCTCAAATAAATAAATAAATAGAATCTTTAAAAAAGCAAAAAACAGAATACCAAGAAAAGATAAAATACTTTGCTAACTCTGATTGAACTTATTAATAGTTACTGTTAATTTAGGATACAAACATATTTTGCTTGTTTGGAAGTCCTGACTCTTCTGCTACTCCAGTTACTTAGGCTAGCTCTCATCTGGACACAAATTCCCCACTTGCCAAAGCCTACTTCTGCCTCCTTTCTCCTCCTGTGCATCAAAGAGTATGGAACGGGTATTGACTGAACAGTAATAAAGAGCTATAATTTTGAGCAGGTACTCTGTACCAAAATCTGTCTGTGGGTATTCCATTTAATCCTTATCCTTATCAACAGCTGGGGATGATAGTATCAGGACAGAATCACCGATGAGAAAATAGGCTGAGAGAAACTAATTACTGGCAATGTGTCCAAGGTCACACAGCTAGTTAGTGCTAGAATCAGGCCCAAGTAGAGGTCCTTGACCTGCTTGAATAATATTTCATGGACATTTATATATAGCTTGGAAATTGACTAAGTCCCTTACAGACTTCATCTAAGACCTTCCTTATATGATTTGAATTGCTCTCCCTCTTTTATTTTAAGGGCAAAATTTCAGGCTATCACTCTGATAGTCTGTTAATTGCTTGCTAACTGCCTGCCCTCTCCCTCTCCCCACATTCTACTTCCTTTAGAAACCGAGAACACCCGACAGCTCCCAGCACAACACACATCACTGTTTTAGCTGGCTCACAGCTTCTCAGCTAGAAACTATTTCCCCAGCCTCCCCTGAAGCTAGGTGTGGCCTGGAACCAAGTTTGGACAAATGGGATATGAGTGCTTCCAAGCATGGCTAGAGCTCAACTTCTGGTTCTTAAAGAAAAATGCACTTGGCTTAGATCCCTGACTCCCCTTCCTAGGGGCTGGAAAAATGCAAACATGAGCCTCTGCTGTGGACCTGGAGATGGAAGACACACGTGGAAGGCAGCAGAGCCAAGCTGCTCACCAGCCATTAACGATGGCTCTGGATGGCTCGCTGCTGACCCAGGCATGGACTGCCTTTATAGCAACTTAAAGAAAACAGAAAGATTAAAAAATTTGAAGGCATTTATTGGAAACCTGGGTATGTGGCCACTTCTGTGACTTTGGCATTTTACCTAACCTCTCTAAGCTTCTATGTTCCTGTTTCTTTTTTTTTTTTAAGATTTTATTTCTTTATTTGACAGAGAGGAGAGAGAGAGAGCACAAGCAGGGGGAACGGCAGGCAGAGGGAAAGGGAGAAGCACACTCCCCACTGACCAAGGAGCCCGATGTGGGGCTCGATCCCAGGACCCTTGGATCATGACCCGAGCGGAAGGTAGATGCCTAACCACCTGAGCCACAAAGGTGCCCCTATGTTCCTGTTTCTAGAATGGGGTGATTATTTTCTTTTCCTCGTAGGGTTGGCCTAAGGAGGGAGTAAGAGAATACATAACAGAGCGAGAGCCCACACGCACTATGTGTATCGTGTGCCACCTGGCTGGAAGCTATAGAATATTTGCATAGAGACACGGTCTTTTCCTTCAAGTACCAAGTACCCTCCGACTCTGAAAAGAATACCTGCTTAATGAATACTGGGTTTTTTTTGTTTAATCAGTAAAAATAATTCTACTTTATTTTTTTATAATAATTTTTTATTGTTATGTTAGTCACCATACAGTACATCCCTAGTTTTTGATGTAATGTTCCATGATTCTTAATGAATACTGTTGACCTATCAATGGCAACAGAGAACTCGCAGCTGCTGGACCAGGTGGGAATGATGCCATTGGCTGTTTAAGCTTCACTTGACAACCGTTCTTCCTCATCATTCCCAACTCTTCATCTCTCTTAAAACAACAAAGGTGGGGTTATTTTTTAAGATTTTATTTATTAATTTGAGAGAGAGCACTAGAGAGAGCAGGCACGAGTGGGGGGCAGAGGGAGAGGGAGAAGCAGGCTCCCTGCTGAGCAGGAAGCCCGATGTGATGCAGGGCTCCTTCCCAGGGCCCTAGGATCATGACCTGAGCCAAAGGCAGGTGCTTAACTGACTGAGCCACTCAGGCAGCCCCAAAGGGCGTTTTTAAAAAAACATTTTCTTCTATAGTTGTGCGGGATATGCTTATGTGAGGGATATATACACACACACACACACACACACACACTCTCACACTTCAGGTTAATTCTTAGAAAATTAATACCTCATTTTCAGGCCAGCTCATTACTGAATTACTAGGATGTTACTGTTTCTCAGCTATATTATTAGAGATGCCCCCTCCCAGTCCTGCGCACACCCCCAGCCCAATGCGAGCTTCCCTCAATTCTCTTTCAAAAGAATATGTAATACATTTAGAAGGTGATGGCCTGGCATTCAGCATTCAGTTCGTGTCTTCAGCACCAACAGAGGAAAGGTTAGAAATATAAGTGCAGCCCCTTGTTTATTGCAATTTCACAGCCGTGGCAAATGCCACAGACTTGGCAGCAGGAATTAGTTAAAACTTGGCAGTAATACTTCCTTTCCTCTCACTGCCTCATCTCCTTTCAGGGTGGTTGCCAGTTAATACTTATAATATGTTAATCTGTGAAAATAAGGACTAAAAGGAGACAAGGAAAGGGGGGCTTGGGGAGTGCTAGGGCTGAGGGGAGGGCAGGGCCAGACTGGCCAGGGAGGAGGAGAAGCCAGAGAGGACAGAATAACAAAATGGGAGAGAAGGGAGGAAGGGGGGAGGATAAAGTAATACACAGTTTGGTAGAAGTAGAGTCAACCTTTAAATGAAACGGGAAAAAAGAAGTTATACACATGAAGAAGGGGAGTCATTTCAATTTTTTCTCTCAGGCAATGATATAAGGATGATGGGGTAGAAATATAATAATAATCTCAAAACTGATGAAGGATGCAAATCCAGGTCTTGACTCCCTTTTTTGGATTCTGGCAAATTTAAAAAACTATTATCTATATCAGTTCTAAGGCAGTCATCTCCCTGCCTTGCCCCCTCCCTTACCCCCATCTATCTTTTAGTCTAGGAACAGTTCAAAAAGGCCAGCCTCTAACTCCCCAACCCTAAATTCTAACCCTCTCAAAGGGTTTGGGCACCCGGGATCGGCCAGGACCTCGGGATGGTGACAGTAAGGGTGGTGCTGGGGGTCTAGGTGACATGTTGGTGGAGCTCTCATGCGATGGGGCCCTGACATCTTTAAGGAGAAGGCCTCCTGCCTGCTGGACTCCCCCATTACCTAAAGTTGCTGGCTCTATGCCCAATGCCTTACTAAGAGGCAGGGGTGACTTGCCTCCCAATCTGCCATACCGTGGTAGGAGAAGGATAATAGAGAAACGTAAACATAGAGGAGAAAGTGGACTAGAAATCTCAGGGATGACAACAGCCAAGAAATCTGAACTTCAATTTCTAGGTACTTCGACTAGTTCTGTCTCAACAATTATGAAGCAATTGCCTTTGGAACAAACAATTCCTCTTTCAATAAACATGCCCAGTACAAAAAAGACCTAGAACAGGGGAACATTAATGTTTAAGTAAGCACATCTGGCTCTATATTCTTTCCAATGTAAAAGAACCGTTAGTTTTGCAAAAGGTTCTGAATGAACATTTTGGATAGTGTCTGAGTTCACTCATCACATGAAGTACATTTGGGCTGTGTGGTTTCATTCCTCTACCCTTCCGACGCCTTTTCTTTGAACTTTTACAGGCCAGCCCCTTCTCCTACTTCCCTATCATGATTCAAATTCTCTCCACATTGGCAAAACCCCAAGAAAGCCAGGAAAAAAACTTTGTTTTTGGCCCATGCCCCAGCTCTGCCTCCATAGAGAGGCAATTCACCAGCACATTTTCATTAGTCATCTTCCTCTAGCAGAAAGGTGGTCAGAGGAACGGCTGGTTGGCTCAATCAGTTGAGCCCCTGACTCTTGATTTTGGCTCAATTCATGATCTCAGGGTCCCGGGATTGAGCCCCATGCTGGGCTCTGCACTCAGCACAGAGTTTACTTGGGATCTCTCTCCCTCCGCCCCCCCTCCCCCGGCAAAGGACAAGCGCCCTCTAAATAAATAAATAAATAAATAAATAAATAAATAAATAAATAAAATCTTTTAAAGAAAGGAAGGAAGGAAGAAAGAAAGAAGGAAAGAAAGGCTGTCGGCAAAGTGTTTTTCACCAGCTCAAAACAAGCCACTCTCATTCCCAGGAATCTACTGAGGAAAATGCTCCGCTCTCTCTCCATCAGTGGCTTGAACCTTTCAGTTCCACTTGAGGCAGATTTGAGTTGACTTGTCAAAGGCTGAGATAAAGTTGGCAGTTGAATTTGAAAGGAAAAGGGTGGAAAAACATAAGTTGTTGGATATTTCCTCTATGTGTGTTGAGTTGTAAAAGCTTTTTCCGCTAATTTCTTATACCTGTCCCCAGTATAAATAATAGAGAATTCCTTTTGGAAAAGTAGTCACAAGCTAAAACTGAGAGGGTTCATGTGAAAAGAGCCCATTTACCACAAGGGATAAAGCGTGGTATATTGGTTATAAGCACAAGGTCTAGAGCCAGACTCCTGGCGTTCAAATCTCAGCTCCTCCATTTACTATTTCTGGGACCTTACAAAAGTTATTTAATCTATGCCTCCATTTCTTCAACGGCAAAATCCGAGTGTTATTGATGGTGTGAATTTCAGGGACGCCTGGGTGGCTCAGTTGATTAAGCATCTGCCTTTGGCTCAGGTCATGATCCCAGGGTCCTGGGATCAAGTCCTACATGTGACTCCTTGCTCAGTGGGGAGCCTGCCTCTTCTTCTGCCTGCCGCTCCCCCCTGTTTGTTCTCTCTCTCTCTCCCTCTCTGACAAAAAAATAAATAAAATCTTTAAAAAAATAGGTGAATTTCATAGAGTTTTTGTGATGATTAAGTAAGCTAACAACCAGCACGTAGCACTCTACCTGTTTTAATGATGATGATGATGATGATGACGAAGAAGAAGAAGAAGAAGATGATGATGATGGTGGTCGCGGTGGTGATGTATTCTTTGGAACACACAGCAGGGTCTTGGTTGCTGGGAGAGTCATGTCCAGGAGGAAGAGCCCTGCATTAAATAACCCCATCTTCCAATTGTCCTTCAACTGTGATTACTCACTATAAATAAAGAGATGAGATTGAGGAAAAGATGAGCAAACAATTAAGGAGATACTTCCCAGCCCTGTTGGGTAAAACTCCCTCACAAATCAAGGAATTCCTAAGAGGAACTTACGCTGGACACAAGGAAGAAGCTCACAAAATACACTTTTACTGATTATGTAATTGTGAGTTTAGGGTTGTGTCTGACACCAGCTGTCTTGAAATGAAACATTTGGAGCTATAGTCACATTTATTAGCACAGAATTGATTTACAAAACTCAAAGAGGGCACGGAATTCCTATGAACTGTAAATTAGTAAATTGCTTTTTAATCTACCATAAAAGATCACTGAAAAGTCCTTTTAAAATCAAAGGTCTGCTAATTCAATCATGAACACGTTTACCCAATGGTGCTCAAGGCAAGAGGAAACCTTAACGGCTGCGCAATTGCCATTTAAAACATACAATTTAAAAAATGATTTAAGTTTAATTACAATATCCAATGCAGATATGCATTATTCTGAGTAGGTATTGGCCTTGACACTGATATTTGCTTTAAAAATATTTTTAAATGAAATGTCACTTCTTGCATTCTGTGTTTCCTAATCATACCTATTGCTCTGTGACCCAAGAGAGACGACAAAGATGACAATACTGTAGGGGCACCTGGGTGGCTCAGTCGGTTAGGCATCTGGTGCTTGATCTCAGCAAGGGTCTTGATCTCACAGTTGTGAGTTCAGGCCCCACGTGCTGGGTGTGGAGCTTACTTAAAAAAAAAAAAAAGATAATAATACTGTAGACAGCCATCCTCTTTGGGGCAAAGTGTGTGCTTTCCAAGCTTCTGAATACAGAGTGGACAAGAGAGGGAGAGGTCGAGTTAGCCTGGCATAGGAATTGTAGGGTACACACTACATCAGACACAGAAAACATTCTAGTTCAGCAACCTGTCCCTCATGTCATATATGCAGAAATTGAAACCCTGGAATGTGAGGTGCTTTCCTTTCCATTAGTTAGGGCCCAATGTCAGAACTAAAACCAGTTCTTCTCTTAATTCAATCCTTTTTCTAGTCTACCAGTTCTCAAATCGGAAGTGCTTACAAATCATCTGGAGATCTTGTTCAATATGGTGATTCTTGCCCCTCCCATTCTGACTCTGCAGGATTTAACAAATTCAGGTGATAGGAATACAAGTGGACCCAGAGACCACCCAGTTGCTTATAAGAGACAAATGTAATTATTATACATGTAAATTATTACAGGTTGAGTGATAAAAGAAAAGAAAAAGGAAGTTGGTAGCTTCATTATCATTGGACAAAATAGACCTCAAGGCAAAAAGTAGGATTAGGAAGAAGACATGGATGGACACAATGCCTGGAGACAGACATTTGAAAACTGTCATGTGATAAGGAAGAGAAAGTCTACATCTGAAGCATGCTCAGATTATTCTGTAGAGTTCAGAAAAACAGAACCTACAGGTGGAAATAACAGGGAGGCAGGTGCGTTGGAAGGGATTTTCTTTTTCTTTTTTTAAAGATTTTATTTATTTATTTGAGAGGGAGTGCGCATGGGGGTGGGGGCAGAGGGAGAAACAGACTCTCTGCTGAGTGTGGGAGCCCAACACGAGCTCTATCTCAGCACCCTGGGATCAGGACCTGAGCCAAACCCAGGCATCCCCGGAAGGGATTTTCTGTTAGCTCTCTGAAATGAAATGTACTTGTCCCTGAAGGTATTTAGGCCAAGGTGGTGGGGAAATTGTGAAGGGGATGCATGGGCTGAGCCAGACAGACTGTTTCCAAACCTGACTATGCATTGGAATCATCTGGAGAGCTTTTTAAAAATACATTTTCCATGACCTCTTCCCACATTTAACGAGCTGATTTGATACACTAGGAATGTGCCTTTTTGAAATGCTGCCCAGATGATTCTAATGTAGCCAACTCAGAACTGGTCCATGGAAGAGCATTTAGGAACCACTGGCCAAATGACCTCTAAATTTCCCACTGACTGTGGCATTTGATAATTTAATAATGTCTTTGTAGACATTTACCTGTGAACTGGGGAGAGGACTAGAAAAGTAGAGAGGTAGAATTACTGCTCCCAGTGTACAGAAGAATAATGGAGGGCTAGAAATTTCTGTGAAATCAGATATAATTCCACGAACAGTCCATGTGCCTTCTCCACTGTTCACAAGCTTTTCAGTAAGTGTTGATAAAGATGATGAAAATGAACATGTTTTCTATTCAGAACAAATGGTCCAACAGGCCCAACATGCCTTATTGTTTATATCTCCAGCATCCTCGTATTTCGTGTAAGTAGAGACTGTTACAGGTCTGGAACCCCAGGGCAGTGTGTCTATACTTTTCATATGCATACGAATTGCCCGGGAAACTTGGTGAAATGCAGATTCTGAAAAAGTTGGACTGGGTTGGAGTCCAAGGTAATATATTTCTGATAAAGCCCTCTATCTTCTCACCTTACCACAAGGCTTTCAGAAACACTCTCTTTAGACAAGATAAAGAGAGAAACTCTTCTGGTTTTCCAAAGACTCCATTCTTTAGGCCAGATTATCATTTTGTCTTAGTATCTATGTGAATTAATAAGGAGAAGAGGTGGCTGAAAGGAGCGCTACGTGCCCTAGATTAGGCAACAGGGCATGGGAGTCGGGCAGAAGTTCTGGGTGGAGAATGGTGACCTCTCAAAAGTTTAAACGCCTCTTTCCACACCCAGAACAGGATAGCAATAATGGAATGAAGAGCTTTCCGGACCGTCAGAAGACCAGAATTTTAGTCACAGGGTAGATTTCTGTGTTTTATTTTGTTTCGATGTGCTTGTTTTTGTTTTTGAACTTTTTGGCCTTTCATAACTCACTTAATCTTCCTGAGACTGTTTTGTCTCTGGGATATACTAACAAGAGTTTCGTGTGCTTTATAACGTGTTTTCTTAACTTCTGGAAAATTCCTATAACACAAAATTTTCAAGTGATCGTTTCAGTGGTATTTTGTACTTTAACAATGTTGTGCAACCACCACCTCTGTGCAGATCCAAAACATTTTTATCGCCCCCAAAGAAAACCCATACCCATTAAATAGCTGCTCCCTATTCCCAACCCACCCCTTAGCTCCTTGCAATCACATATCTTTTTATCTATATGGTTTGACCTGTTCTGGATATTTAATACAAACGGAATCATTGCAATATGTGTCCTTTTATGTTTGGCTTCTTTCACTTAACATAATGTTTTCTAGGTTCATCCACGATGTGGCCAGTATCAATAATCCATCCCTTTTGATGGCAGAAGAATATTCCATTGCCTGCATATATCACATTTTGTTTATCTCTTCATCCGTTGATGGTCATTAGGATTGTTTCCATCTTTTGGACTGTGAACAATGCGGCTACGAGCAAGTATTTGAGTACCTGTTTTCATAATTTATTATTTTTGGATGTACCATCCCATTTGGTTTTCACATTGGGTTGAAAAGAGTTAAATATTTTACCGAAAAGCTCAAAGTGGCTTGCTCAAAGTTCATAGGTAGTAAGGTGCCCAGGAACTCAAAGCTTCTGTGAGGAAGTCCAGGGCCCTTTCCAGTTTTCCCACCACAGGTTCAGCTGTCTTGAGAGTCAAAAAGGAGAAGGGGTGTAAAAATGACCAGTGGGCTGTAAAGCACTTTATGTGTAAGTGGGTGCCAGGAGTTGATATTCAATATGCCAGTTGATGCTACACGAACAGTTTCCCGCTCAGGAGGTCAGTGCATGCTGTCTCTAGTATGACCAGAGAGATATTTTAGAATTGCAAAAGGTATAACAGAGTGGTTGGACACCAGCAAAGGAGTTTGACAAGGCTGTCACATCTGTTCAATATTTCTACTGAAATAATCATGGGTATTGCTGTTGATGGTTACCATAGTGGTATTAAGGTTGGCAGAAGGAGATGATGTAATCTCGAGCATGCTGATGACATCCCAGCTGCTGAGTCTGTGGTTTCTGCCCGAAGAAAGCCAGTGCCTTCGACGAGGGATGATTTAGATGCTCATAATGGCAGCTGAAAAGCAGAATATTTTAGCAGCCGTGCAAACTGGGAGTGAATAAGGAAAGCAAGTGAAGGCGTATGCTACCCGTAGTTTATGATAGGTAGTGAGAGCCATGGCCCTCTGGCTTGTAAAACAGAACGCCTTGTCAGCATTCATGAGGATGAGGTCCAGAGCATAAAATGTCTGCCAGGGAGGCAGTCGGCTTCACATTATCTCACCCTGGGTCCTTTCTTGGTTCTCATTTAGTCCTGGTGTCTGATTAGTATGAAATAGCTGTGAGCGGAGCCTCAATTTACAGACTTTTACCAAAAGAGGAGACGAAGATCAACACAGAAATGCGGCTACTGTCAAGCTGAGTTAAATCCAGAGTGATGACGACAATATCTTCGTGAAGGAGAAGAATGACAGCAGGCTGAAAGAAAGCATCATCTGTTTCCAGAATCCCGGAACATTTCCTTCTGAAATAACTCATTCTGTGTGTCTTGATTTCCTGACAAGTAAATCTTGAAGAACAGAACTGGCATTTATCAGGGCAAACACTAGTATGGGGGTCTCTGGAAGGATTTGTGACAGGGTTTGTAAAAACTGTGTTTTTGAAGAATTCATTGCTATGTGAGGGTTCTTAGAATCTTCTTTGAAAATCAAAATCAAAATATATCTTTAGACCACATGCGTTTTTATGATTATGAAAATAACACATATTCATTGTGGAAAACTGAAATATGGAAAGAGGAAAAAATCATGCACATTCTCTTACTCAGAAATAATCAGAGAACATTTTGCCATTTCTTCTTCCAATATTTTATCTATCTATATTTATTTTTCATATAATTAGGATCCTACTTTATGTTTAATTGGTTTCCTGCTTTTCAAAAATTAACTTATCTGCACATATATTTCTGGCTCCTTCTCTGGATTGAAGGGTCATACTAGTGTTTGGGTTTCCTATAGGATAGCTAAATATTTTCAGTTAGAGCAGAGGAAAATCAAGGCCTAAAATTATCTATCCTTCGTAGACAGAAAATGACTCAGATTTGAGCAGCCCACTCTTGGAGACATAGTTCAAAGCTGCTGATTTTCTCTGAATACTCAACATGGAGGGGAGCTTGTGCCAAATTTCAGATTTCTTTTTCTTTCTCTTTTAAAAAAAATTTTTTATTTATTTAATTAATTTATTTGACAGAGCACAAGCAGGGGGAGCTGCCAAGGGAGAGGGAGAAGCAGGCTTCCCACTAAGCAGGGAGCCCAACATGAGGCTCAATCCCAGGACCCCGGGATCATGACCTGAGCTGAAGGCAGATATGTAATAACCAACTGAGCCACCCAGGTGCCCCCACATTTCAGATTTCTTTGGAAACTTTAATCTGAAAACCTGTTTCTGCTTTGTAAATTTATATGTAAGTTTGCCATCGGAAGACAACAACGTGAATATTCTTATAGTGTGATGGTAACCTAAGGCCCAGGGTGGGTTGGGTGGTGGGGCAAAAAACAAACTAGCCTTAGGCTATGGTAGATCTAGAAGGTACTCTGGAATGCCCTTTCCTTTTCTTGGTGGCAGGAGGCTTCCAGTTCCTCTAGCCTGAAACCTTGATGGAAATAAAAGTACCCTAAATGTTATCTGTATGCAGCATTTTATAATAGCTAAGTAATAATTTGTCTCACCACAGATTTTCAACTGTACTCAAAGATGCTCAATATTAAAAGGTGAAAAACAATGCTTTGTTATACCTATATGTTCAATATGCAAAGTGGGGCTGTTAAATAATGAGACTGAGTCTGTAAACTAAATAATTATATATCTTTGTATACACTCTTTGCATATGTTCTCTAGTAAGTGAAAATGGAAGGAACTCCAAAAATGAGTTTTCCGGGGCGCCTGGGTAGCGCAGTCGTTAAGCGTCTGCCTTTGGCTCAGGGTGTGATCCAGCGTTCTGGGATCGAGCCCCACATCAGGCTTCTCCGCTAGGAGCCTGCTTCTCCCTCTCCCACTCCCCCTGCTGTGTTCCCTCTCTCACTGGCTGTCTCTCTCTGTCAAATAAATAAATTTAAAAAAAAAATGAGCTTTCCCTCTTATGTGGTTACTGATTTCTTTTTTTTTCTAAGATTTTATTTATTTATTTATTTGAGAGAGAAAGAGAGAGCACAAGCAGGGGGAGGGGCAGAAGGAGAGGGAAAAGCAGACTCCCTACTGAGCAAGGAGCCCAAAGTGGGGCTCCATCCCAGGACCCCGGGATCATAACCTGAGCTGAAGACAGATGCTTAATGACTGAGCCAGCCAGGCACCTCGTGGTTACTGATTTCTTAGAAGTGAATAACTTCATGTTATACTAGGCATCTTGGGTTTTGCAAATAATAATGGTAGTATAATTCTTCAATCCACCATTAGCTTATTGCATAACCCAAGACAAGCTTTCATATTTTTTTTCATGGCTGTCTGTCCATCTGTAACTTGTAGCTTTGCCAGTGATTGTCCATGATCTAAGGAGAGGCTCTAAGGCCACAGGGCTCCATGTCCTCCTCAATAGCAGAAGTAAATGGTACTACCTGGTCAAGGTATCTCCATATCTAAACCCCATGGTTCTAAATCCTGGGTAAGAGACATCTGTAGAAAATACAAGTACTTTTTTTTTAGAATGTCAGTGTAAGTTGAGTGGGGATATTTTATGTGGAACCACTTTACTTATTCACAAGTATATTAATAGCTACAAATATGACCACATGAAAGATTTGATGGCAATAAATAATATAGGAGCACAGAACAAGGAATCAGAAAACCTAGGCCCTGATCAAACAAGCCCTCTAAAAAGTTTAGATTTAGCCTCCAATAAAAAGTTAACACCAAAATGTATTCTATCCCTACTCAGTAAATATCATCTTCAAATCTCCCATACTATGAGAATTGTACATCTTGCTCTGTGAATGCTACATTCCGTATCAAGCCCAAGATCTTCTTGCCTTCAACGCACTCTAAACTGCACTCATTCTGCATTTCTCATTTTTCTTACAGGTATGGGTGACAAAACTTCAAAATGATATAAACTATAAAATAAATATCTATGAATCCATATTGACATAAATAAATGATTGAATAAATAAGTAAATGACAGAGACAAATTTCCTTACAGAAGAATTCCAAATAATTTATATAGATACTCCTCCCTAGGCATGTGGGCTGGACTTAGTGACTTGTTTCCAAAGAATAGAGTATGGAAAGGGCCAGGGAGGGACTTCAGAGTGGAAAGGTCTGGCAAACACAACCTCAGCCAAGTGACTGAGGTTAACATCTCCAGTGATAAGCTACGGTGATAGCATGTACCTCCTGATGTGATGTGATAAAAATTCATCCTTTATGACGTCTTGTCTCCAAACTCCAGTCTAATCATGATAAGAACATCAGACAAACCCAAACTGAAGGACATTCTACAAAATAGCTAACCAGTACCCTTCAAAACTCTCAAAGTTGAAAAACAAGGGAAGACTGAGAGACTGTTACATACCAGAGGCAACTAGGGAGACATGATCACTTAACACAATGTGGAATCCTGGAAGGGATCCTGGAATGAAAAAGGGACATTAGTGGAAAAGCTAGTGAAACCCAAATACAGTCTGGAATTTATAAATAATACTGTACTAATGTTGGTTTCTTAGTTTTGGCAAATGTACCACCGGTATGTAAGATGTTACTGTTGGGGAAAGAGGATGATGGGAACTCTCTGTATTATCTTTGTAGCTTTTCTTTAAATCTAAATTTATCCAAAATAAAAAGTTTATTTAAAAAACAACATGACACAAAAGAATTGAAAACAGATAACTCAAACAAATACTTATACCTGAATGTTCATAAAAGCAGTATTCATAATAGCCGAAAGGTAGAAACACCCCAAGTGTCCATCAGTGGATGAATGGATAAACAAATTGTGGCATATGCATACAATGGAATATTATTCAACCACAAAAGGAATGAAATACTAATGTGTGCTACATCATGGAATAACCTAAATAACATTATGCTACATAAAAGAAGCCAGACATGAAAGGTCATGTGTTTTATGATTACAATTTTATGAAATATCCATAATAGGTCAATCCATAGAGGCAGAAACCAGATTGGTGGTTACCAGGGGCTGGGAAGATGAGAAAAGGGGAGTAATTGCTTAATGGATATTGGTTTTCTTTTGGGGAAATGAAAATGTTTTGGAACTAGAGAGATAGTGATTTTACAACATTGTAAATGTACTAAATGACACTGAACTGCTCACCTTCAAATGGTCAATTTTATATTATGTCAGTTTCACCTCAATAATAAAAAGGAAATATAATCTAAGTGTTGAGTTTGATGATAGTCTCAGCTAACAGACAGAGTACGGGAAAACAGATCTAGAGTAACAAATGGACCGACCATCCTCCAGAAGAATCCTTAGCAGGAAATTATAAAAGAATGAGTGGGAGCTAGGAATCTTCAAACAGGAAATGAAGAAACTGTCATCTAGAAAAAGAGATATCAAAGAACTTAAGACTGTATTTCTAGGAAATGTTATGCAGATAAGAAAACTCTTATTTAGGGATGCCTGGGTGGCTCAGTTGGTTAGGCGTCTGCTTTTGGCTCAGGTCATGATCCCCGGGTCCTGAGATCGAGTTCCGTATTCGCATCGGGCTCCTTGTTCAGCAGGGAGCCTGCTTCTCCCTCTGCCTGCCGCTCCCCCTGCTTTTCTGCTCTCTCTCCCTCTCTTTCTGACAAATAAATAAATAAAATCTTTAAAAAAAAAAACGCCTCTTATTTAAGTCAGGAGCAATTCTTCATTTTTAATGCTCTTCAACTTTTCTCCTAACATATTTTTCCAATGATCAAGAACAGGGTTCTCCACATCTAGAAGACAAACTCCACAAGGGAGATTATATCTATCTTTTTTTGCACTGAATCCTTAGAGCCTAGCATAATGCCTGGTACACCCTGGTAGACCTTCAGTAAAAATTAATTAAATTTATGAATTTTGAAAAATATGGGATATACTTTTGGTAACAATTAGTAATAAAAGATTTTGTTTTGATTTTTTTTACAAATGTTGCCACTATAATAATTAATGTGATATTGTTACTGTGTATTATTGTTCATCAATATACATATTTTTAAATCTTAATGAACTCTTCTGATTTAATGGCAAGTTTCTGATAAGAGTTCAAAAGACTATCATAAACCAACCTGTGTGCTTTATTTAACTAAGTATGGGCAAAAAACCTTGTTTTTAAACTCATTCATTCACACAGTTGAAATCCCCCATCCTTTGTCAGCATCCCTACGTCTTTGCCCATATTTACTGATATAGTAGCTAGAATTTTTAAAAAGATTTTATTTATTTATTTGAGAGAGAGAGCATGCAGTCACAGGTGGGGGGGGGTAGGGCAGAGAGAGAGGGAGAAGCAAGCTCCCTACTGAGCAGGGAGCCTGATGTGGGGCTTGATCCCAGGACCTTGGGATCATGACCTATGCCAAAGGCAGACCCTTAACTGCCTGAGCCACCCAGGCGCCCCAGTAGCTAGAATTTTAAAACATAGACTCCTTGAGCTAAAAACGAGGATAGAGAACTATCTGGATCTCGAGGAAGTCATTTTTTAATATTATAATTCTACTTGTAATCATTTATGTGGCAGTGACTGTGAACAACAACCAGTCACTCCCATCAGTGATTTATAGAGTAACACTGCATCTAGAGGGGATA
Organism: Ursus arctos; assembly: GCF_023065955.2. Lineage (NCBI taxonomy): Eukaryota > Metazoa > Chordata > Mammalia > Carnivora > Ursidae > Ursus > Ursus arctos. The sequence continues at coordinate 61,763,162 of NW_026623067.1, forward strand.
GGTTAAGCTAACCTGCAAAGTTTAAAAGTTAAAATATGTAAGTCCAAAACTTTCCTTTATGTAAGAGCATTTTGTAGAATAACAATGTACTTGAAGGGCAGGCTCTCCAGACAAACTGTAGGAGTTTATTTCTCTGCTTCATCCATCACTGTGTGATCTCTGGTGAGAAACTGATTCCTTTAGGCTCATGTCCTCAACTGTCAAGAAGGGTGACAACAGTACTGACCTGACAGGCTGCTTGTGAGGACTGCTTGAGCCGATTGACCTAAAGCTTCCAGAACAGGACCATCAACTCATGTCAGCCATTATTATTATGATCACCAACATTACTATGTAATATTGTGATCATACAATGAAAAAGAGGCCTTTTAAAACTATTACCTCAGAGAAAAAGATTTTCCTTAGAAACAGGTAAGTTGCATAATGCTGTTATATTTTTGTACAAAAGATCTCCTTCCAGGCTTATGCATATTTTCTATAAGCAATAGTATTGAGGATTTGAAGAAGAAAGAGGAGTTGATGCAAAAAGGAAAACTATAATGGTGGAGGAGACATACCCTTCATTTTTAAGTTTTATAGCAGCCAAGTATCTCAGCCTCAGTAACTAACCCAAAGGATATGTGTTTTAAAACATCACCCAAATATCATTCCATTTAAAATTTTCAAAATATAAGTTTGGAGGCCAGAGAACATACTGGTTTCTTTCTGAGATACGTGAAACATTAATTCCTAAATTACATGATTTCTTTTAAGATTAATTTTAATAACTTAAAACATTCTCAGTAACATGAGTTTATAGAAACAATTGTTCATAAATAAATACTATACAAGTCAGGAAACCAGTCATAGATGAATCTACAGAAATAATTGTACTATAAGGTGTGAGTGCGTTAGGAAGAATAATCTGAAAAAACTTCTGTTAGCTGGAGAGAGGAAATTTGCTAGGTGAGATCTAGAACTGGAAACCAGTCAGCAAGTTCCCTTTCCCCAGTTCACTGTTTGTCATGCAGCCCAAGACAAAGCTCTCAATTTCATTATGGCTCTGTATCCCTGTCTCTAGCTAAATATTTGCCACTTATCCCCATTAACAGAGATGCTGTGAAGATTCAAGAGATAACATTAGTTAAGAACCATGACATGCACATAAACACAAAATCTTATCCCTGGTAAATATGATGGTTACCCTGGTAGGCTCTGTTAAAGATGTTTGGTGCTTGCCAATGGTGATGGTAAGAAGGATAAGCCAAGTGAGCAGCTCCCACATGACCTTGGTCCAGATTTGGGAGTGGCCAGATCAAGGTGGGCAAGGCCAAGGGTGGCCCTGTACATGGGGTGCCTGAGCATCTCTGAGGAGAACGAAATTCTAAGGTTGCCTCTGTCTCCAAGTGCCAGGACAGTTGGAGGTCAGTACAAGGAAGATTCGTTCAGCACTGGACAGCTCCCAGCCCAATGGAGTCCACCTGGGAGGGAAGAATGTCCTTCTTTCTCCCAAACTTTCCCAGGAGAAACTGAAGACTGTCACCAATGGCCTTTGTTCACTCGTCCAGAAGAGCAAAACCGAAAATACATTAAGCACTTCAAACCCTTCTTAATTACTGAAAATAACAGAAACAGCAATGGAGATTTGACTTTAATCATGCACTTGCAAGCATTTAAAAGCAATGACTTTTTTTTTTCTTTAAATTTAAATGTGCTCCTTCAGTACTGTGCATAGAAAAAAAGAAAACTTCATTTTCTGTCTTTGCCTTTTGGTTTTATAGGGACAAAATGTGGAATAAACTTCCTTAATTTTCACTTCAGTGTTTGCAGCTTAGGATTCCATTAATATATCCTTTCCCTCGGTTGTGCAGGGTCCTCGTTTGCAGTCAGTTCATTCCACACTGATGTATATTTCATTGCCCAAGGCTTAATTTTGATTTATTGTCCATCCATAAATTAGAAAAATATGCTCTGGAATTCCATCCCGCTGAAAAGCTGTGCCTGATGTCAGGGGACTGGGTGATATTTAAGATGTCAGAAATACATATTGGATTAGTGTGCTTTGTTTCCCCACAACAGCAGGTGTTTAATCATAGCTGATGGCTGAAGTTAAATGCATTAGGACAGCAGCAGCCAAGAAGATGGAGTTTTTCTAAACCATACAAACTCCAGGATAAATAACTCAAAACTAATTGTGTGTCCACATCTTAGATACATTTTTATTTACTTAATACATTAAACAATGAAAATAGCCTCTGGCACTTAACTTCATGTTTAAGGGGCCGTACAAATATTTTATATTAGTGAAGTGTTGGCTGTTTAAACATAATTACTATTTCCCTTTCTGGCCCTCTGGCGGCTTTATGTAAAATATTTCTTAAGAAGAAAAGAATAAAGGCTGAAATCTCTCAGTAATTCAAGAATAAGAAATTTTTAAGGTTTGCTTTTTGTTCTTCATACAGTTTGAATGTTTATATCCGTCTACATGCCCATTTTGCCATTATCCAAGTGATGCTGAATGTACTTACCAACCGGGCATTTTCTCTTGCTCTCTTTGTAAAGTACGGGATCTCTGCCATTATGTTTATATTAATTAGAGTTCTATGTGTATAGAAAAATGATCAGGCTTGGTCTGGAGCAATTTAACTAGAGGCTGGAGAAGAGACGCTTAGGAGAGCAAACATTTTCAAGGTGCAACCGGTGACCTGTAACAAGCCAGAGAGATTCATGGCGAGAATCGTATATTTTGACACAACAGTGATTTGATTAAAAGAGAAAGTAATGGGTTTAAACAGTCACTATGAGGATGTAGCCAGACTTTGGTAGCTTTTTGCAATTTACTTTACAGACCAGTGATATAGTGGGAGAGTGAACCTTTGCTGCTGGAAAAGGCCGCTTGGATTTGGAAACAAATATAAACAAAAATTGAGTGGTTGAAACTAGTTTCCCCCCCTCCCCCCCCCCCTTTTAAACAAACATCTATGGTGAAGGCAGGATAATACCAAGGAAGAGAAAATATTGAGGTCACTTTGAGAATGGAAATAGAACTGGATTTAATTTTTCTTGGATATTTTTAAAAGAATTAATTTTGGAGTCAGAATCAATTCAATCAGTCTGAAAAGAAAGGGAAAAATGAAAGTCTCTGCATCTTGAGAGAAATAAAAATTTGTATTAGAAAACTGAAATAGTAATTTATTTCACTTAGATAAGCAGTATATCCCCAAGAATAGCTAACATACCTAAGTTCAATGTAGCATCAAATTTAATTCTAATATAGTGCTTGAGACTAGTGCAGTGTGGTTTGAATTAAATAGCTTTAAAAAGAGGATTAATGAAACCTTGTTCACTAAAAAAGTGCGAATCACAAAACATTCTAATAGTATGATCCTATTAACATAAGAATACAAGAAAAAGCAAAATGAAAGACATTCTATCGTATATGTATGTATATGTCCAAGAATAATTATATCACCCCAGAAGAGGGTCTGAAAGCAAATTGAGAACAATATTTGTCCCCAAGAAGATTTTAACTTTTTATCTGTATACTTTTGTGTTGTTTGATTCTTATTCATACTGACATCTTAAGATATAACTTGTATAAATTAATTTTTAAAGAATCTCAGTAAAGCTCCGTTTTTAAGGAAAAAAAGAGGGCTATGACCTATTTCGATACATGTAATCTGCCTAAATAAAGATCAGTTGTGATTATTATCGTGGTAACTATGTGTTAAATGAAATAGTCATTCGATGTCGTTATAAGGTAAATCCTTTGAAGAAAAATTTTTAAGAATTACAGTCCCAGGGGAGGCGGGTGGGGGAATGGGCTAGATGGGTGATGGGTATTAGGGAGGACACTTATTGCAATGAGCACTGGGTGTTATATGTAAATGATGAATCATTAAATTCGACTCCTGAAACCAATATTACTATATGTTAACTAACTAGAACTTAAATAAAAACTTTTAAAAAATAAAAATAAATAAATTTTTAAAAATTACAGTCCTGGGGCATCATACTAGCTCAGTCGGTAGAGCATGGGGCTCTTGATCTCGGGATTGTGAGTTTGAGCCCCATGTTGGGGATAGAGGTTACTTAAAAATAAAATCTTAAAAAAAAATTAAGTCTCATAGTCTCAATGGGGTGTTCATATGGAGCAACCTCGCTGGTATCTTTGTTTTCTCTCTGGAAGCACATTTGCTCCTGCCCCACCCTCAACCCCAATGACCATGGTAAGGTGGCTGCTTCAACCACTAAGCATTTATTACGCTAGGCAATTCACGTTCCAAAAAACAATACAAAAGGGAAAAAACGGTATTAACAGTGCTCTTTGTCCCAGAATTTTTTTTTTTTAAAGATTTTATTAATTTATTTGACAGAGATAGAGACAGCCAGCAAGAGAGGGAACACAAGCAGGAGGAGTGGGAGAGGAAGAAGCAGGCTCCCAGTGGAGGAGCCTGATGTGGGGCTCGATCCCAGAACGCTGGGATCATGCCCTGAGCCGAAGGCAGACGCTTAACGACTGAGCCACCCAGGCGCCCCTGTCCCAGAATTTCTAATAATAATATTTCCTTGGCAGAATTTTATGTTTTTCACAAGTCTGATATTTAAAGTGATACGGTTGGTGCTTTGGGTTTTTTTTTTTTAAGAAGGTTGTAAAATGCATTTCTCATTTATTACAATCATTTTCATACCGTTTAATATCGTTTCCTGTTTTGCAACTGATATCCTGAAGTTCTTCAACTATTTTAACTCAACGAGTGTCATGTTTTTGGAAAAAAATAAATATGGGGCATTAAGACTCTCACTCCAAACTACAGCATATTCTTTCTCATATTTTTAGTCTGAGGGGTGTAGGTCTGCCCCCCACCTCAAGAAAGAGGCCCTGAGATGACGAGTTTTGGCAGGAGGTTTACTGGAGGGTGCTCTTTGACAGGAGAGAAAAGGAAACAGGAATGGAGGGGAGGAAAAAGGGAGGGAGGGACTACGCCATCACCACAGAGGCCTCAGCTGATCCACAGGGAGCTCCGGGCTGGGTGGTCCTGGAGGGTCATTCTCCCTTTGTGCCTCACAAGGGCCAGTCCTAGGATACAGGTTGACCCTGGAAGGGATTGTAACTTTGGGCAATTTTGGGCAAGGGAACTCCCTTTAGCAGAGGACAATTCCTGGAAAGGAATTTGACTGGGATTCCTCAGCAACCAACACTTCCAGCAGCTGTAGGAATAAGTGCCTTGGTCTTAAAGGGGGCTCTGAGTGGTGCACCCCATATCCACCACATTGAGTTTCCAAGTCTGATTATCTTCATTTTCATCTACAAAAACAATGTTCATTAAACAGTGGCCAGAGCCACTCTCCAAAACAAAAGGAAGAAAGGAGCAACATTCACTGAAGAAAAAGCACGAGAAAACATAATTCCAAGGCATTTTTGGTAAATGAGGCTCAAAGTAGAAGGGTGAAAAACATTCCATTTTGTCATAGAAACAGCAAAGCAGGGAAAGAAAATGATATAATGAGTGCCTCTGAGATTTTGTTTCCAAATTTTCTTGATTCTCTCATACTGTAGGACTATTTTTTGCTTTGTTTCTTGTGTTTGTATCGGAAATAATTAACGACACATCTTATGAATGGGTCTGGAGACTATTAACTAGAATTTTCTATTATGCATGCAATAGAATGGCTCACATATACATTACATCAAGTACCTGATATATTGGTCTGAAAGTCAAAAGTGAAGAACATCAGGCACCCATGACTTTCCCTGGTTTTCTGTTTCAAAGAAACCTGGTTCTAAGAGGAGCTGGCACAAAGTGGATTTGCAGAATGAATGGGGAAAGTGGGCCTTATCAAATGCTCAGGGGCCAAGGAGGACAGCTTCTGGACTGGGAAGAGCATTGTCGACTTGTCCTCAACATATGACAACTTGAACTTGACTCTGCCTTAGCAGCCTGGAAATGGAATGGGCATATTTGACAAATGACATTAATTTAGTTATGTGGGAAGGAGAAAACATAAATGCTTTAAACTTGTTCACAAGAATGCTCTGATAGCCTAAGTAGAAAACATGTCTGAAAATGAAAAAGCCTGACATATTATGTTTTCCTAATACATCACACAGGAAATAAGATTCCACAAGCATTACCCAAATAGTCCTCCTCCAGATAGTCTTTAAGGAAATCCAAATCCTGCTTGTTCTAACACATAAGAAAATGAAGATACACAAAGTAAATATTTGTTTCTAAACTTCTTCACATATTTTTTAGAAGATTTATTTATTTATTTTAGAGAGAGAGAGTGAGCGCGTGCATGAGCGAGCACACAAGTAGGGGAAGGGGCAGAGAGAGAACCTCAAGCAGACTCCCCACTGAGCCCGGAGTCCTATACCCATGAGATCCCACAACCCATGAGATCATGACCTGAGCTGAAACCAAGAGTCGGATGCTCAACCGACTGAGCCACCCAGGCGCCCCTAAACATCTCCAATATTAACACTCTAACACATGTGTTTGTATCCATATAAAAAGTTTGATAGGGGCAAAAGATAGGCATATACTGAGTGGCAAGAATGGGGGAGCTCATTGTCTACAATTAGGATTACAAGATCTAGGATTATTAAGCACCCAATCTATATCAGTTATTACAATTATTATTAGGATCTCTCACTCTTGGATTTGAAGTTTGACCCTTCATTACTGGTTCCTTTAAAGTTTAACGCTTAAAGATAGTTTGTGTGGTAAGAGCAAATGTGGAAGTAAGCAAGGAGAGATAGGAGACAAGTAGGGGAATATGCAAGACAACAACAACAATAAACTATGACAAAGGAATGTCCCAATAATTATAGTAATAGCTAATATAGGTTGGGTGCTTTCTGAGATTTCCTTCTCAGAGGTTTACATATGTTACCTTAATAATCAGAGCAATAACTCTAAGAATTTGAACTGTCATCTTCTCCACTTCTACAGATGAGGAAATTGAGGCTTGGTGAGGCTAAATATCTATGTAACACGGATAGGCGGTGGTATCAGCAAAACCATAGCTCAAGAAGGCCACTCTGGGTAAGAGCGGCTTATGCCTCTGTGTAAAACCGTATCTGTCTACAGACTCTTGAAGGTTAGGGCTGCCAGACACCTTCAAGATCCAGAGACCATACTGCCCAAGCCCCTCCCCCTGCAGGCAAGGAAACTGAGGCCCAGAGCAAAAGACAGGGTAGCTCTACATCGCTTCTGTGGTCATGTATGTTATTTCCCAGAAAGATATGTAATTACATGATAAATGATACTGTGGTCTGCAATATTTCTATTTGCTCTGGTAATAAATCATCAGGACATTGAAACGTCCTGGGTTATCTGACCAGACCCACAGTCTTTACTTTCAAGTGGATTGTAGAACTAAGCACACTGACCTAGCTCGCCAGAATTTTTGGATCCTTGGATTCCCTTGAAGAGTGTTTCTGAGGATCAACTGAATCAGGGCTGATTTTTCCTGGAGTTCTGATGCTATTATATGCTGGGACAATGACAGCAGCCTCGGCTATATAGAACTGAGAAGACTCAGTAATGCTGTAAAGTCTAGGAGTTGATTTTCAGGAGGAATCCCTAGGGGCCGCAGCAGCAATGTGGCCCTTGTTAGTCTTGCGTTCATGAGCTTAGAGATGCCTGAGAGTGGGACTCAGCTAAAGGATGAGGACACCCCCAACAACCTTGGCTGAGGATTTTTATTTCAGGAGAAGGGAACACTTAAAGACTTATCACTTCTTCAATTGTGGAACTGGGTTATCCCTATACCCTACCTGACATTACAAAGAATGTACTTTAAGCCAACTGATTTCTGAGCTTGACAAGGATCACTCTTTTGTCAGAAAACGCAAGGGGCTTGCCGGTTTCCAGTCAAAGGCTGAAAAGCATCTGCATATACTAAACAAAATCGGGTTTTCCTTATACCTCTCTTATAAGGAATTCTTAGCTACTCCAAAGAATCATCATGTATTTATTCAGCAAACCCTGATTCAGGTTAGGCTGGAGGAATTTACTTCAGTAACTGAATTACAGTCACCCAGTGGTTTGGTGACAGATTCTGTGCTACAATTTAAGTATTTTGAGCTAACATTTTACATCCCGAAAATACACCAAACTGGTCTCTTAGGCTTCATTGTTTTGGGATCATTCCCTGTTGCTAAGTTTTCAAGTGTCTGCCCTCTGTTCCCGGAACACCGTGTGCTTTGTTCAGTGACAAGTCATTGGGAGCTGTCACACCATCCTTCCTGCTTTGGAAAAGCCCCAGATCTCTCTGCTCACCTTCTCTTGTCTTCTTAAATGAGAACTAAAGCTTGGGATCTTGTGATGTCATTTTCATTGCTCGAATTGATATATCCTTAAATAGACACAGAGTGTTACATGGTAAAAACAACCCTGTGCTGTGAAAATAGGCCACCCTGTGTTTAGATAAGACACTTAACCTCTCTGAGCATTTTTCATCTCTAAAATGGAAATAATGATTCCTACCTCATAGGATGGCTGTAAAGCCTAATGATACAAGTATACACTGTTTGGCATATAGTAGATGCCCAATAACTGGTAGCCACCATCACTGTCAATTTTCTAAAAATAAGGATTATTCCAATGAAGTTTTTCTATATAATACTCAGCATAAGAGGATAGAAGAGCAGGTATGAATGGTAAATCAAACTTTAATTGAGCCTTCTCAGGCTGTGGACAAATATCAAAGGGTAGCTGCTCCACCTGGGTCCCCAGAAAAGGTCCAACTAGTCCAGAGGTGGTAACATCATGGGAAGAGAAAGAGAAGTAAGGAACTTCAGATGAGGACGTGATTTCCCCCACTGCCCCAGCACACTTGGCCCAATGCCCTCCAAAACCAGAGATGAATCAAGATGGCCTCTCTACCTCCCCTCCCAGTCTCCCCCGCTCCCCGCCCCCACTTTCTAGCAGAACCAAAGCCACAGACCAAAGTACCCTAAATCACAACTTCAGGACCTTCCAAGCCAGCAGCTCAAGAACCCGTCACCCTTTTTCACTTGTGATTTATACACATGTATACGGGTTTTTTTTTTTTTTAAGTGAGGTATTAAATGAATCTGACAGTCCTACCTCACTATTACAGTGATTATATTTTTAAAAGGCCTGCAAAGGTTTTAGCTTGTCAGTCCACCTAGGTAGAACTGTATTGAAGACTCTCTGCTGCCTGTTTTTATCCACATTACCTAAGAATAAATGCAGGCTAACACCCATTCCTAACAGGAAACTAGAAAACACATGTAGAAAACAGCGTGCAATATATAAAGACAAGCGCAAAAACTAGAAGATACAGAAGGGAACCTAGAACATGAAAACAACTATGTGAGAATGGTAGGAATGTGGGAAATTTCTTTCTTCTAAAAATTATTTTCATTTGGAATAATATTATTTCTAGGATTAACAAAATTCCCACATTGAGAGTAGGGAACACCCGTCTTCTAAGGGATTCTTAAAATTAATGTCAAACTTTTCTAACAAAAAAGAAAACAAATGAAGACACAAACATTTTAAAGTCTACTGTCTTCCTTCTTCAGCTCTCCAAATACGTGGTGATACACACGCTTAGATAATGCAGCTGTTAATGCACACATTGCAAAAAGCTGATATTTATATGGTATTATTCCTAATGATGCAGCATTGGCAAGAGAGGCCTCTCTTGGTTTTTCTTTTCGTAATAATGAATTCTAATATTTTGACTTACAAATCACACAAAATTAGAAGGGAAAGCTTATCGATTCAAAGACAAAACTGGTATCCAAAAACTCCAGACAGGCTAGAAAGAAGGATCAGCTCTAATGAGAAGGCATTTAACATATATTAAAGTAATGTCCTACAGCTGGCTACAAAACACTAACTGCCAAAGTAGAGAGTGAAACATCTTACCAAGAGCTAGGAGACTAGATTAAGGGCTTTTATTGTCCACAACTTCAGTAGAAGTGAACAACGTCCTAAAGCTGCTCTAAAAGCTAAAGGAATTTTAGGTCCATTTTCGGAAGAAGGAAGGCAAAGATTCTCCTGCAGAGAACCTAATGAAACCAAAACCCGGATATAGTTTTCAGAAACTTGGATGAGCTGTCACTAAAGGATTTCCCCTGGGGGTCCTGGCAAAGTTCTTTCCAACTCTATGATTCTAATCTCTCAATTCCCACTGTAGACCAAGGGTTCATAATCCAGAACACATGGATTCTATACAGAATTGTGAACGGGTTTCAAGAGACCGGCAAGCATTCTGGCAGCAAATGCCAAATGGTCTGCTCCCTATGAAATAATAATACAAGGCATTTAAAGACTAATGTTCTCGATCAGTGAGTCTCAAAGGGGGTAATGCTATCACCCAGAAGACAGCGCATTGCCACCTACAGAATAGTCTCAGCCCCCCACCTGGCTGAACAATTTCAGATGTTCGGACTTGGATGTTAGACACATGTAGGTGAGAAAGCCTTTGGTTACTATCTTAAACTCCATGCTGCATATAAACGCAAGGTATTTTCACATCATTTTAAAATACAATGAGTTTTCCACATATACAACTACTATGTACACTGTTTTGTCTGCAACTTTACCAAGCATCATTCACCACTTTGGAAAATCGGGTTATTGACAACAATGCAGCCGGTGGGTTTGGAGTTTCCTCAAAATACTTCCAACAGTCCACATCCAAATCGGGATGATTCTGCATGTATGAGCAAATATATTTAGCCCTTATTTCAAAAAGCCAGCTATAGGGGCTCCTGACGGGCTCAGTTGGAAGAGCAAGCTACTCTCTATCTCAGGGTGGTTAGTTTGAACCCTGCCATGGATGTAGAGGTTACTAAAATAAGTAAGTTTAAAAAAAATTAAAAACAAGAATTACCAAAAAAAAAAAAACAAAACAAAAAACCACAAATGTCAACTATAACGAAAAAGGATGAACAACTATCAATTGAACAATTTAAAATCAAAATTTGTTGTAAAGTGGTATAAGCATTTGACTACTTCAGTCTATACTTGTCATTTTGGAGAAATACACGGAAGTTGTTACCTTTTCCTTTACAATTAGGTCATCGTATTTTCCCTTTTCCTCTCCCTCCCTTCCTATCTGTTCCTTGTTCTTTTCTTTCTTTTTTTTAAATCATGTGTTTGAGTAGATTATATTATTCAAGACGTTCATGCCTGCATAGCAGAGAGATATTACAACATATTTACGATGAAAAGAGGGTTTTTGGCACGGAACACTGTGTTGAGTCGCTGCCGCACAGACTTGCCCTTGAAAGTGTTGAACGTTCTGCGCTCTCAAAAGAAGGTCCAGCACTGGGACGTATGGAGTGGTCTGAGCCTCCTCGGGAACAAGATGTAAAAAAAACAAAACCAAAAAGCCACCCGGCTCTCTGCGTCCCCCGCCCTCACGCGGGCCCAGGCTCTGCCCCCGGCGGCCTGCAGAGGCCCGGGCCTCAGCGCCCGGCCGCGCTCGCGTCCTAGGTCCAGGCCTGGCCGCAGACCCAGCCACCCGTGCCCTCCGCGGCCAACGCCCCTCCATTAGGGCCGCTGTGGCCCCCGACTTCCTATTATTGTTTTTTAAAAGAAAAAAAATGTAAATCATTACTCAGCTCAGCTCAGTCACCAGGCAAACTGTGTTTAATAAATTAGCTTAATCTATTCCGCAAGTGGTTTGTGAGTGCAGTGTTTCCTCCAGTTAAGGAAAACATTTATATTCTCTCTCTGCCCTGCGCTCCTAGGCGCCCGGAGTCCCTTCTCGGGCGGGCGCAGGGGGCCGGCTCGGGCTCCGGCGCCCTCCGCCCTCCGCCCTCCGCCCGCCAACGGCGCGCCTCCAGCCCCTGGGCCCGCTGCCGGGAGGGCAGTTGGTGGCCGCGTGGCTCCGTCCCCCTTGGGCCCCTGGCAGCCGCCCGGGGCGCTGGTACCCAGCCTGCTTCCTCGCGGCCCAGATCCCCACCCCGCGCACATTCCACTCTTCCAAAGGGGCCTCTTTAACAGCTCCCCATGAAATAATAATTCATTATGTCACCAGGAGGGAAGAAAGGGAGTGTAAGTGTCTTGATGGGATTAGAGGAAACCCCCGCAGAGATGATTTAGGGGCCGTGATAATTCATTTAATAGGGGCCTGGGGCAAATTGCTAGACAGGGAAATGGAACTGAACGAGCCTAGAAAGGGCGCACGACAAGGCTGTGTGGGAGAGCTGGCTTCATTAGCAATATTTAAGAGATTTCATTTAAGAATGAGTCATAAAATGCAGTCCTATTTTATCCACCTGGTTTGGTGGCCTTTAGCTTTCCTCTGCATGAATATTAAATTTGAAATGGCACTACAGCAACACATTTTGGAAAGTGTTCTTTGGGCTGTTATTTGTATGGTTGGTTTAGTTTCTCGTTTGTTAACCTTTTAAAATGAATATCATTGAAAATGGATAACTGTACAACCAGAACTCGGGAAGATTAGGGGGAATATAATGCTTTAGAAGAGGTTGTTACTCAACTAGGTAAAGGATTTAAGTTTTTATTGATCAAAACACAAAAGGCATAGAGAGTGCGTCAGTAAATGGCAAATTACTTTGACAATTCCCAATTTTCATGCAGATTTTGTGAAGCTGCCCCATTCAAAGCCACCACCAGCAGCCTGAATGAGACCACAAAGCAGTGCACACAGATGGGGCTTGCCCACAGACACCCTGAAAAGTCAAACACACTTCAGGAAAATACACCCAGAAAGTGTTTTCTTGGACAGATAATACTCCATTTTGTTTCCAAAAGGCAAAGACAAACTCTAGTTTGACTGTAAAACATTTTCTTCAAACGTAGAGTTTTATCTATTGGGGGGTGGGTGGGTGGGTAGGGTAGGGGTTGCTTGAGATTTTACAAACCCAAGAAATTTAAATGTGGAAATGCAGCGGTTCTAATTACAACTATAATGAAAAGACATTTTCTCTTTTGGTTTGGTTTCAGTGGCTACTTCCCCACACACACATCTGCCACTAAATCGACAGTCCCAGCCAGGAAACATTTTAGCAAATACACAACCTTCACTACATTGCGTCCCACACATTTGTGTGGCCTAAAGCTCTTCCCTCCAAAAGTCTTATATCTGCAAAATAAAGCAATAACTTTGATCCTCTCCTTTTTAATAGGAAAAATAGTTCTTCCAGATATTCTGCATGCATTTTTTTTTTAATCAAAGCTGCATTCTGTTATTTTAACAAAACAACTGGCAGGTCTCTATTCACAGAGCTGCTCTAGCCACATAGGATACATAAGATGCATAATTAATATGTCCTTTAAACGACTTTCTTAATCAAAAAAGACACTAACTATATGTAAAATTATTCACTTTACATATATTGGTTTGTGTAATTTTCCACAATGACAGTAAAGTTGGTAGCTAAATATATTTTTATATATAACAGAACTTAGCAAATGTGTTTTGTAAGGCATGCTTGGTGAGGGTAGTATTAATATCCTCCTGTTTATATTCCACCATCTCCTAGTAAAGAGGTTATATATTATAGAGAGTTGTAAACTACTTTGAAATATAGTAAGAGGATCTGTTTCATATAAAATAAAGGTCACTAATGTACTATGTAGTCAGTCTCCGGACAAAGACAAGCATCATTTAAGGCTGTTCATTTCCCGTCCGAGCCTCTTCCCAGTCCTCGGACTCTTGGCTTTTCTCAGGGCGTCCCCTTAGAGAAAAGCATTCAGGACCAGCCATGGTCAAAGCCGGACCAAGTTCTGATAGGCAGTTCCTCTTGGACTTAAGAACTTTCATTCCTTCCCTCCTCTTGTGAACAGTCATTCTCAGCCCGACTATGGGGAACCCAAAATAGGAAATCTGTTTGCAATATTTTTGCTTTTCTGAAATAGGATGTAGTAGAAAGCAAAGACGCTCCAGGAAATGGATATGTACATATACCCAAACTGCTGAGTCTTGCCATAACTGATGGCGTTGAACTGATACCACAGGTTTAGACAGCTTCAAGCACACCAGAGTCTGTTTGGGGAACCTATTGTGTGCAGATACAGGGACCACAGGGAGGAGCTACAAATGCAGACACCGACTGCAGTTTCCTGGGAGCCCAGCTCCCACACACGCGTCAGCAGGCTCAAAGCCACCCGTCTTCCAACAAAGGGGGCAGAAATGTGACGTTATACACATAACCAAATACTTCCTCCAAGACTGAGGTGTTGGGGACAAGAGATTTGAAACCAAGAAAGATAGGAGTTGGGTGGGCAAGGAAATAGAAATACTTTTAAAGTCCCATTTTTCTGGGGCGCCTGGGTGGCGTAGTTGTTAAGCGTCTGCCTTCGGCTCAGGGTGTGATCCCAGCGTTCTGGGATCGAGCCCCACATCAGGCTCCTCCGCTAGGAGCCTGCTTCTTCCTCTCCCACTCCCCCTGTTTGTGTTCCCTCTCTCGCTGGCTGTCTCTATCTCTGTCAAATAAATAAATAAAATCTTTTAAAAAAAAATAATAAAGTTCCATTTTTCTAATAATAAAGTCCAGGGTTTCTTCTCATTAAGCAAACAAACACAGGTGAAGAAAATGCATAGCTAATTATTCAAGTTATCTTCCCTTTATTAAAAATATTAATCTTTAAGATACTAAATATTATGTCTGAGGACCACACAATATTAAAAAAGAAAAGCCTTTATGTGAATGACCCAGATGCCCTCCGAGATGGCAGACGGGCCTCTACAACCCTCTCCCCCCTCTCGTGCACCTCCCTCAGAACAGGTGTGGACCCCAAGTCCCTGACAAAGCACAGGAGATAGCTGCTTTGGAAAGCTGAAACGACTCTTGTTTCAATAATGTGGGTGAAAGACATTGAATTTAATTAAAATAAGTTTATACTATAAACTGGCCTAAGCTTTGTGGAAACTAATTTGACAATATGCATCAAAAGCCTTAAAATGTTCCATTTACTCTAATAATTCTATCTCTGGGACTAGTTTCTAGGGAGATATCTGAAATGCAAACAAAGACATAGGTAAAAACATGTTTATCTTTGATATTTAGAGTAATAAGATAAAATCAAAACCACCCAAACATCCAATAATAGGAAATAGTGAAGTAATATAATGGAATTTAATAAATCCATATTCAATTTTATAGAATGCTCTGAACTGTGTAAAACAATACAGAGGAGAGAAATGTTAACATGATTATCTCTCGGTAGTGGGAATATGTGTTTTCCCCCCATATTTTGTAAGTTTTCTATAATGAGGATGTATTACTTTTCTAATAGACAGCTTTTTATGTAACATACCGATTTTACACACACCTACATGTACACACAAAATTCATTAATTCTTTCAGCGTTTATAACATAATAAGCTGACAGGCAAACCAGAAATCTGAGAGTCAAAATAAAACTAATGTCAGCTAGTTAGATGTTTTTCCTTTAAATAACCACATAAAAATAATTCATGTCAAGCAATGCATATCTACATGTTTTCTTCTTTATCTAATAAATAAACTTCATGTCTAGTTATCATTGTGATTTTCTTCCATGGACATACATAGGTGGAAAATATTCCATGTTTTGGTAAGAAAAATCAAGCTTTCAGGGGGCCAGTCCACATCTCATCACCATCACCTACAGTTCACAGTTGCCACTCGGGGTACCCTTATTTCTTTATTATCTACACAAATAGTAGCAAATGGCAAATTTGTGAGGACATCTGCTTTCAGGCAGGCCATTGCAGTATCTGCAAAAATCTGTTTTCAGCAGCAGACTATCCAGAAATTTGACCCCTTGGCTCTTTTCTTCCTTTTTTTTTAACTAGGTCAAGTGGCTGTCCCTGTAGCACCATCAGTATATTCAATAAAAATCAAGTATATCTTGTGTTTGAAACATACATTATAAATAGATGTATAGATGGAGCAGATATTGAGAAAAGAAATGGTAAAGATTATGAATATTAAGATTTATATTAATCTATAAGCCTATTAAAGTACAGTAAAACCTGTCCTTCAGACCACCTTTTTAAAGATATCACCTCCCTGATGGGACCACTAAATTTCGGGCCAAATTATTTTCCCATAAAGAACAATGAAAAGAAAATGATTATATTAAGACTACTTCTACTATGGTTTCTTTTCATTGTTCCGCCAAAAATGATTCCAAACAGTAAAATAACATTGATTTTGACCTTGTTAATGAACCTGAAGAACTTCATGGAATACTGAAACACCGATTTCCATTTTTAACAGGAAAAAAACCGGACCCTCTGCCTCACATTGTCGAAAACACCAGCAGCAGGTAGGGATAATTTCATTGGTATTCAGAAGATGTAGCTTATCTTGATATTGCTAATGTTTCGTAAGGTTTGTCATGTGGATTTTTCTTTGTGCCTAAAGCTGGAGATGATTGTGTGATTTGTAAAATATTGAAGAAGCCTTCAAACCGCGAGGTTTATTGCATTTCTTTTTGGAAACAAGGATTCTCACATAAGAGATTACTGAAGCGATTTTCAGTTTTCCAAAATGCCACTCTCCCGGGGAACAACTTTCTCTCCTTTGGCCCGCAAGGCCTCCCTGTGGCTTTGACCGGCTTTCCTTCTAAACAAAGCAGCCATGCCATCCACACTCCCTGAGCCCCCCTTGACGTGGGCCCTGGTTCTCTTAATCAGGTTCCCCTTCAGCTCGCTCACGCCGGTCCAAACGCCTGAGGCCCTCCCCACCCCTGTGTTGGACGTTCAAGGCATATTCCCTAACTGTTTAAGTCTCTGGAATTGCTTTTCTATGCAGCCTACCAAGAACACAACATGATGGTTTTTTTCATGTCTTCTCCAATATCCATCTACTTAAATAGGACTTCTCAAAAATTGCATAGAAAGAAGGATTAGTCAGGTGTCGATATCCTTTAAATGACTCATATTGCACAAATGGCACATCTTCAAATTCTCCAATAAAAGGTAAACAGGTGAACAACAACTGCACGTTTTCAGGCCTCTTTGGGGGGCTCTGCAACACCCCAGAGCCTTGAGGGCAGGAACGCAGTCTGGTGTGTGTCCCTGTGGTTGGCTTTGAGCCCAGGGCCTGTGGTCATCAGCTCCCAGCAAGCCAGTGTGGAACTTAACCAAGTTCCTGCTCACACCACCCATCTTGCCCTCATTTTTCAGCGGGAGGTCACTGGGCAGTCACCAGCTCAGAATCACAATCTCTTGGTGCTGAAAGGGGTCTTGGAACACACTGGCCTGGCCCAGCCTTCCCATCTTAGAGTTACTGAGGTCTTGAGGGAAGACATGTCTCAAGTGGTATCAATACACATAGCCATGAACCTCAGGTGTGAAAATCACAGGTGCTTATTTCTATTCCTACAAAGAAGAGACCCATGATGATGAAGAAGAAGAAAAACAAGGAAGAGGAAGAGGAGGAGATTTTAGTTGACAGCTTATGGTAAGAAGCTGCGGTGTGAGCTCAAAAATCAACTACAAATATTCACAACTTAATCCTTCAAACACTGGTGTGTCATAACAATACATTTTCTTTTTTCAAGCAGGATTTATTTTTTTCAGTATGAGATGGAGACAGTAAGACACAGTGGACAGTGAGTGAGATATGGCACTTAGTAACTTGAGTGTGAATTCCAGCGGTACCTTTTGCTAGCTGTGTGACTCTCTCTCTGGGCCTCAGCTTCCTCATCTGTAAAATGGGCACAATAATACCACCTGTCTCCCTAGTCATTCGAAGAGCAAAGGAGATAAAAGATGTCGATGCATCATGTGAGGCAAAAGGAAGTTGTTTGTTGGCTTGAAAATGAACTCCAACGCCCATGCGTGTGAAGAGAAGACAGCACAGGGGAAGAGGATGCACACACTCACTTTCACTTAGTCATTCTCTCTCTCTTTCAAACACGCTAACTGGGTGACGAAATGTATAATGAAACCCAGACACCTGGGTCTGAATCCCACTGGAGCCAGGGGGACACGCCCCCAACTCTTCCTGCACCGTCACCTTGAAACTGTTCCTGCTTCTCCTCTCTCCGGGTGCGGGGTGTGTGTGTGTGTGTGTGTGTGCGCCAAGAACTAGCCTGGCTTTCTCCTCCCCTCCTGCCCAGTGGCCTTTCTGCTCCCTGCTAGGGATACCTAAGGAAGCTCACGTCTTTGAAGATGAGGGTGAGAAGTGCCCCGATTCCTAGGAAGAATATTATGACTCTCTCTCTGTGTTCCTTCAATGACAGCCTCCTCGTTACTTCCCCACTCATCCAAGGTGGTGACGATGTCCTTTCTTCAGACTTGCCCTAGCTCTCCTTCCCCTGATTCATTTTCCTGGAGGTAAACATACCAAAGTTCTCCCTCTGAGCTTAATGTCCTTTCCTCTTACTTTGTCACCAATCTACAAGTAAAACAAGCAGCTTCGCCTTTTGGCATCAGGAACCACAGTAGAAAAAGAAAAGGGCATTATTTTTGTCCCACTTTGGCTGTTTCCATGGGGACAAGTCCTGCTTATTTTGCATGCTCATTGCTAAGATCAAGGGTGCCAGGCCGTGAACATCCATTATTCTGGACTGAAATTTGCTTTCTCTGCCACTGAGGGGATACTTTGCATGTATATGTATTCACTCAGCAAACATTTGCTGAGGGGTTACTATGCGCTAAGCACTGGGCTAGGAGTTAAAGAAGGGAGCAACGATGTACTGTCTTTCTGAGGGGGAACCTGTTATGCATTTCTGGAGATGTCTTCTTGTTTGCTTTTGCACTTACCTTACACTAAAGTTAGCCAGAGCATCTTCCCTCTCCGGGGGCAGAGGCCTGACATAACACTGGGCACCTACTCAAGGTGCAAGGATGCTCGTGAAGTCAGAGAGCCATGGAACTTCTTAGCTGGAAGCTACGCACAGGGCCTATCTCCTCTGTCTGGAGTGGTGTAGGGCTGCTCAGCATGGTGACCCAGCTGTATCCTAGAAGATGGCTAGACGTCCTTTCCAGTCTGGAGAGTCTAGGCAGACCAGAGAGGACGGGGGTGGCCTGGCCAACAGGCCGCCTGGAGAGCCCAAGGATCCGAAGTCATGTGAGCTGCCCCGGGTTCGTGCCATCGGCGGTGTCTGCCCACACCATCACTATCAGCATCAAGTTCACTCACGGTTTTGTTAAGTGCTTTGGGATTTCTCAAGTATAAAAGGTGCTATATAAAATCAATCACAGGGAACTCTGCTGCTGGCAGCTCAGAACGGCTACTGTAAGCGGTGTCCACTCAATCAATAGTCCCTCACTGAGAAGGGGAAAGTATACCATTAAAAAGATGTGCTCTTAGAAAAACTTCCCTTAAAATAAAAAAAAATCCAACCTTACAAAGAGTATACAGATAGCGTGCAATATACTGTTCCTCCAAGAGCAATATTAAACATGATGGAAAGAGTTGCTTACTGCTTACCAAATACTTCTGCTTTCATTTTAACCATGCAAGAACGCAAACTGACGCTGATCAGAGAAAGCTTGTAAGCCCCATCCAGGAAACGCCTATTAGATTTTAAAATCCAGTTACAACATGAAAATGAAATTAGCTCTCTGACACCAGGGTAGAAAAAAAGTCATTTCGAAAAAGTGCTTGCCAAAGAACACTATGCACCTTTGCAACACAGTACGCTGTGTGCCTCTCATTATGTTCGAGTTGGAAAACACGTAGACGCACGGCATGTTATGATGTTTAAGAACTGGGCTCCTTGCACCGTCCTGAAAGCATATGGATTTGGCATATTTGGGAGTTTCATTTTATTTCAGAGGGTAAAATCACGTTACCATATACACAAACTCATGGTTATTTCTTAAAGACATGACATAGTAATTCAAATAGGAGAAAAAATCAGGGAGAAGATATCTTACAGTATTTTTAATCCACAAACTATTTTTTGCTAATTACCACAGAGTATTGTGGCAGACGCGGGGTGGGGGGCCTTCAAAACAAACAGTGGTGACTGCTAACGTTCTCCGTTCTCCGCAGCACCTGCAGCTAGGAAGAAAGCCCTTAGAGAGTATGCCTGATGAAATACTCCCATGGTCTGAAGCGGTATTTTAAATCAGTCATCAGTGTCTCCTCAGGTCTTTTCCTCAAACTGTATTATGAAAGTTCAAACTGCTACAGCAGAAGTGATTAAAAACCTCACATTTACAAGATAGTGTGTAGGTCCTTTGTACAAGCAGTTTAAACCCCGGAGGGCACAAGAGCTCCAAGGAGGGCTCTTCTGGGTGTTGACTTTGCGGGGCTCACAGACCTCACCTTAAGAAATTGTGTGCCTACACCCTTGGTTGCCAGTTAGGAGACTCTGATATGTGGCTGGTGAACAGTGATTTGCCCAAGGTCCCCCACTAGGTCCTTGGAGCGCCCAGACCATACAAATCCACGCCTCCCACCAGCCACACAGCTGGGTTCTTTTCCTTTCACCACCTGGTCCTTCTCTGTGAGATGGTTTTGATTACAATGCTTCCAGAGCTATTCACCCAGAACAAATGATGTCCCCTTCATGGATAATTCTAGAATAGCTTCACCCTCTTCCTTCCTTTTTACGGAGTTCTGTACAATCATTTCAGTCTAGGAAATTCAAATCATATTTGTTGTGCCCAGTTATAAACCTAGTACTGGTTATTTTGATAATGACTGGTTCTGAAATTCTCAAGAACTCAGAGTGGGGGAAGGTGGGGGGAAGGGGGGGTGTGTGGACTGGGTCAGTATATGTCAGACTCCAAGGCTTACAGCTCCATTGGTGGGCCTACCTTAGATTTCAGCAGTTTCCTTAAAGTGCACATATTTCCCAGAGTCTGACCACCTTGCCAGAAATTTCAGATTAGATCTAGATTTAAATAGTCATACTCAAAATTCCGGTTGACTTATTTTTTCTTGGTTGACATAATCTATGTCAGTTTACTCAACTCTCTTTAAAACCTAGCCACACCAATCAGGTAGAAGCTTAATAATTCAGACATATCCTGAAGTCTGTACACCCAAGGCAATCACTGAAACTCCAAGAGGGATTCACATATAAATAAATCTGTAAGTCTTCAGCAGAATTCTTTAAAAACCTACCAAATATTCCTTGGTGAGAACTCATTATACTCGGAGCCAGGGAGAGCCGTGGGGAAGTATGACAAACTTCATTCTGTCTGGGGTTCTGTCCTAGGTCCTCCATGAAATATTTTATGAAGTAATGATAAAAATCAACTTCTTTGAGTCTTGGTTTCCTCCTGTAGAGTCTGAAGGAGGTCAAAAGTCCCAAAGTAGAAAGAGCGGGCAATAAAAGGAGCAAAAACCTGGCAGAGGAATAATATAACCTCAGCTTCAAATAACTGATATATAACAACTCTTTCAAATACTGAAAACTTCCTTAAATTTTTAATTCTGTTTCATAATTTCCAGGTAAATTAGCAAAGAATAATGCCCACTTTCAATTTTTTCTTAATAATTAAAAAATCCGTTTTTATATGCCAGGAAAGTTGTAATGTTTAAATGCCCAAATAACTAAAATTAACAAGTATGACAAAAACATTTGAGTTTTTCTCATATGCTTATGATGTTTATGGCTTGATTGGAATAATAATGTATATGAGGAATATGTGGAAAATTTAGTTGTGCATGTGTGTGTGACATTGAGCAAGACATTTAACCTTTCCGGGCCTCAGTTTTCCCATCTGCAAATAGGGCTGTAAAGAGGGTATGATGATCTCGAAATTTCCTTCCACTTCAAGGAGTCCACAAAATAAGATCTATAAAGTGTAATAATTCGGACGAAAGAAATGTTTCCTGGGTGAATTCCAATCTTTATCATGACAATACATATTATTAATCTTTTCAGAAAACTTAGTATCTACTTATGATATTTTGGTTATGTAGTATTCTCATGAGGATCATTGACTTAAATTTTATGTCCCTTCAGCAGCTTGGATGAACTTATAGTTCTACGCCCGGATTAAACATACAGTGAAATTATTCAGCATATTGTTAGTAAATGGAATTGCGCTTTCCCTATTGCAGACCCAGTTTTATGATTTTCTCAGAGCAAATGGATTCGAAGAAATCTCAGGGTTTGCAACTTCTAGAATATGTTCTGCCACCCTTCTCTGCAGTCGAGGCAGCAAATGGGCTTTCTGCAGCCAGCTACTGAAAGTTTCAATAGTGAAAATTTGTCTCTGTTATCCAAATATGCAGATAGCCAGATCACCGTTTTCTGAAAACATATTAAATGGACTGGCACAGAAGGCTGGCGATGGCAGCGAAAAAGGCAATTTCGGACAATTCAAGATCTACAGCCAGGTCACAACTCTTTCATAGCTTTCCTATAAAAATCCCAGCCTCTAAAAGGGAAGGCTCTCATGATGCAAGAGAAATAAGTAGGAGCTGTACCAAAGTACATTATATTGTGACACAAAAAGCATAAATCATGTGTGTATGAAAATCATAAGCCCAAAGCTTTAGAGAGAGTTGTGCAATTGACAATCAAATGGAGCTTAAAAGGAATTACGAGGTTTTCAACTAAAGTCTTGAAATAAAGAAAGTAATATTTTATGGCAAAAAATTGCAAATGTCAAGTTTAAATCATAAGACTTTGCACCATTGAGCTACAAGCTAGTTCTATAGCTTCTGCAGTCCTTAACACAGGGAAAGACCAACTTTCATGCTCAATAAAACTTAAGAACTTTAGAAATACATTTAGGAACATAATTCATGTATTTGTGACTTTTTCCCTCCCTAAATGGCTAATTGTAGAAGAAAAATGAGTGAGCATAAGAACTTCCTAGATGGTAACCTATTCCACCATTTGCTTTGGACTGTTACGAGTTCTTGTGTTTTTAAAATAGGGCTGCCACCAATTCAGTCATTTAAAGAGAAAGGGGGTGTCTAGGGAATATGGAAGGCTGTCCTCCTTTTCCCCTTCAGCCACATCTAGCTCCTGCTCCGGAAGACTCCAGGGCCAACTGAGCTACCAGGGGCCAACCAACCACCAGCCCGCATGAAAAGCTGGAACCCAGCTGCCCAATTCGGTTGCTCCTGTCCAAAGCCAGACAGGTGGCAACCCAGATTGAATCTGTTGTTGTGGGAATGATTTGATTCACAAACAGGGTTATTAAATTTTATATGGAGACACAGGCGAAAGTCACAAGATCCTGGAGAGAAAGACCTGATTCACATAAATTTGTCTTAATAGCTGTGAATTCGGGAGCATAAAGCAGAAAAAAAATTAATGGAAAGGCATTTCACCTCCTCCGTCTGCCTGCTCCCCTCCACTCCCAGGAACATAATATGCCCCCACACACATAGATCAGCAACTGCCACGACTCCATCCAGCCCTTCGCAGGAGGAGCCCGACACATTGATCCGAGCCCGTTTTGACATATAAACTCCAATTTGGCCCCAAGTCACTGCGAGTGGACACTGCCACCAAGGGCTCTGACACTAGGTTATTTGTTGTTGCTGTTCGCTGTCCCTGTTTGCACATTAATCCAGTGACAATTAGGTGTCAGCAAGCGTTGTTTCTGCTTAGCTGATAGCCTTGGGCTCTGCGCTTGAAGCCCTAATCAGGAGTGTAAACTCTGCTATATTTCAATTTGGAGAAGCGCTCTTCCGCTAAGAGGCCCCTGGCACTGCGATAAATAAAACGCCTATTTACTCTATTGCCACACTTAGACATCTAATGCACTTGCTACCAGCCCCTAATCATAGCCTACAGTTAAAACCGCCTATAAATCACTCCGTTCTCATCCTGCACATTAGTGAAGCCATTTTCCCCAAACCCCACAATGAGCACTGTTTCCTTTTCTTGTTAGTCAAAAGCTAGATGATTTTTATTAGGTTAAAGACGAGTTCACAGATGGTAAATCGCGTGGAGAGAAATGAGCTGGAGAGTTACACCTAGTCAGCGCGGGACACGGCGCCGGGGCTGAGGGTGGGATGTGGTTCTTGAACCCGGGGCCGCGGCACTCCAAAGCGCCGCCAGATCCGAGCCCCCACCCTGCCTGTGAGCCCACCGCGCGGCTGGCCCTGCGGCCTCATCCCACAGACGCCCCCCAGCACCCCGCGCCCTGGTGCGCCCAACGGAGGCTGCTGCCTGGCCTGGCGACTCCACACCCGGATGGGGTGGGCTCGGTCCGGCATTCTCCTCCCAGAACTGCCCGCACCCCCTAAAAAATGTGAAAACAGCCCCATCCGCCTTGGTCTCGCGGTGCACGTTCCCATCGACGCCTGCTCCGAAGCGAGACCTGCTGGAGGCCCGGCGCGGCACGGCCCCGGGGGACCGCGCGCAACAAAAGCCCGGCCGGCAGCCCCTGCTCCTCGCCTTCCTTTTCAATTCTCCCCCGATCTCAGGTGGAATTAGGGGGATTAAAACGGCGAGTAAATGAGGCGAGTGTGCAAAATGACTCCTTTCTGAACCAAACGGCATGCTCCGTGCTGGGGAAATGAGATGCACATTTAAATCTCATCCATCCACCGCCTGCGGCCACCGCCATGTACCTGCCTACTTAGCCCAAGGGTTAATTAATTGAGGCTTCAATGCACTATTGCAAGAGCATTATTGCATTTGATACTCTACATCTGTGATTTAAAACTCTTTCAGTCCCTTGTCAGCAAGGGAGGGTTTTTAACTAGGAAATTAGCATTCAGATAAGGGAACGCTCTATTTGCTTCTGAAAGGAAGGAAATATTAAGGATGCTGGTGCACAAACCGGGCTGTCATATCCTGTCCCATCCTGGAGGGAGTGCGAGGGCCCGGCTCCCCCGGGAACGGAGGCGACCCGGGCCGGCCTCGTGCAACGGCCGCCCGCGTGCGGGGCGGGTAGGAGGGGGCCACCGCGGCCAGCGGGACCCCGTTCCTCGCAGTCTCCAACCTGCTGGGGCATGTTTGCCCTGCAAAGCCCAATAATATATTTTCTCCCCACTTCTTAGGAGCTGATTCTTCTTAAAATGCATTGCCACGTTACCTCAAACACTGGCTTTCTGACTTCCCTGCGGGGCTCAGGCAGAGGAAGTAACCCAGTTTCTTAAGGAAGAATGAGTGGTAAACATCGCAACAGAATTCTAATGACTGAAACAAAATCAGGGACAAGATTGCTGTTGGTGATTATTTATCCTCATGATTTGAGTATTGGATTCAAGAACTAAACACACTTAAACACACTTTCCCTACTTAAAATTCTTCAGCAATTCTAGCATAATTGTACTGCCTGCCCACATTTGTGTGCGTGCGTGTATGTGTGTGTAATGAACTATAGAACAACAAGAAATAGTGGTTGACAAACTAATGTTCTGGATCAGAAACCAGTTAGACTCATGTCACCTAATCATGCTATAATGTCAGATGTTGACATCATTTTCATGCAAAATGGAGACATCTTTAAGTTCTGGACTCACAAGTAAAAACCTATGAAAAACAAAAGAAAACAACAACAACAAAGAAAAGCACACCCTTTGGTACTTGCTAACTATAAGATAAATTGCTGGTGGAAAGAAGAATAAAATATTCCCTTTCTTGAGCTCCTCGTGACAGGAGAATTTGGAATCCTCAGTAGCAAACACTTTGCCAAGTGCAAGGAATTCTAATTTCTTCTCTACTGATGCTGCTGAACCATGGGCCTTAATCATGGGAAATAAAATCACCTACAGTGGACTTGAGTTGGGATGCCCACATCAACAATCCAATCTGAATGAAGTTCTTTGGATTCCATTAATCAAGCCAAAGATTGGGAAAGAGATTTGATGGTGTGTGTGTGTGTGTGTGTGTGTGTGTGTGTGTGTGTGTGACATCAATATATTGTTTCTTTCTAATAATGATCCAAATTCTGTCTTTGGGTACCTCTTATGGAATGACCGAGTATCCAGAGGTCTCCTTTGCAGATGCTAATCATTGCCTGCCTTGCTCAAAAACTACTTTTTACATCTTCTCAGCAGCATTAAAAAAAAAAAATCAGAAAAAGGTGGTGATACTAATGAGAAAGAATAGTTGGGCTCTATGTTTGCCTTATGGCTTCTTGGCTGTTTCCATTCAAACCTTGAGTCACGATGCCAATTTATAAGTTGCTTTGGTCCATTTTGTTCCAAAGGGCCAAGTACTCTAACATTGTTATGTACATAACATTTCAAGTGTTTTATATAATACATCCATCCAGTCCGTATAACATTGTCTCATTCATGGCAGTCATCTTCCTGCTACCCCATGCAGGGAGACCAGATATTTTCTATTATTTTAAATCTGTTTGATACAATCCTCCAGAAATAAGAAAACTAGGACTTGCTTTTCTGTCAGCTTTGAACCACATTTTTCCGACACTGCTCACACTGGTTCACATAGGAAGGCTTTTTCCCCTGACTCCTGGGTGGCCTGCTTTGGGGTCTTCCAAATAAAAGAGCACCACAGGAAGAGTGCACAGCATTTGGAAAGAGGAGAAACACACAAGTAACTCAATAAGCTCTGAAAATGGATCAAATGAAATGGTGAATTTTTGAATCTATATACTTGACAGCTATGCTTGGGGGGATATTCAGTGACACCAATCTCCTGAGATTACTCTGCTCTCACAACAGAAGGAGAGATCTACACGTTTGGAGTGGCTCACAGGCCCACCTGGATGCTGCTCAGTATCTGGGAAGAAATATGGAGCTAGGTACTCAATGGCTTGATGACAATGTATGTAATTTGAGCATCTTTCTTAAGGATGGAGCCAGCAAACTCAAACCAGGAGACAGACTCTGTCCAAAATATAATGAAACAGAAAGTGAAACTGACATTCTCAGTAGGAAACTGGTACCCAGCAAAAGTTTCCCATGATAAGGAATGTGAATATCTAAGGCTGCGAGCATACATTAGCCACAAGAATTTCTCTAATTCATGAGTCTATTCCTGGCACCCCCCCACCCCAATGCCCTCTGGCTCCGTCTCTTCCTGGGTGCAGCTGGAGGTTCTCTTGCTGGCTCCCCAACAAAGCACTAAATGACACCCTCAGCTTCCTATTTTGTGGGGTCAAGGGGCACAGACTCCTCTTCCCCCAACACCATGCTATCCCTGACAGAAGCAAGGACCGTGTGTCATCTTGGAGCTTCCCGACACTGAGCAGCACCCAAAGTAGGCTCTGCACAAATAGGCTGCTGGGTCAGCTGGTGAAATCTCATCATGACGCAAAGGACCATTCCAAACCCCTGCAATGCAGTTTCGTCGTATTGAAAAAATAGCTAAAAAGTAAGCCGTTGCCTAAGGCTGACAGACTGTGAGTGCACACTGATATATGTAGAGACTGACCTGTGGAGCTCCTGCGGGACAGCCCAGAGAGACGACAGACTGAGGGCCCCTCGGAGCACCCCATTCCTTGATGGCCAACTTTGGGCAAACTGGAGTGGCAGACTTCCTCATGAAAATCTGTTGAGCAATGTGGGGATCAAGTAAGAAGAAGAAGGAGAAGGAGAAGAAGAAGGGGGGGAGGAGGAGTGGGGAAGGAGGAGGGGAGAGGCAGGAGGGTAGAGGGGTTGGAAGAGGAAGAAACTAACACCAGTCTTCTTTGATTTAGAAACCAGGACCCTTTTGCCAACCAAAAGATCCAAAAGTTTCCCTGCCTCTGTTCACTGCTTCAATAGTGGTGAACCACTTCCCTCTTTCAGAATGGAAAGTGTGGGTGAGGGATCCCAACCCACTTCTTTCTCCCATAGGTAGAACGGAAAGAATTCCATCCGTTCCTTTGCTACAGATACATGGGAGACAGGTCCACTGGGGGGGGGGGGGTCAGCTCCTGGAAGCCCCATCAGTAAGAGCCAAGAGAAGACAAATGCAAGAACCACGTCAAACTCCTGGAATTCAGAGGGAATGGAACGTAAATTATCAACACAAAGCCTAGTACATAAACAAGTACCTAAGCAGTTCCTGGTAGCAAAGGAAGCTCATGATGAAAGGTTTAAGGAATAACACTTTCTAAATAAGGTGTCTTCTTTTGGTAAATATTGACGGCAAGAGGTGTGAGTAGTTTAAGCAAAGGTGATTTTTCCAGACGGGAAAGGGCAGTATATTTGCTTTAAAAAGACTAAAAATCGAATTGAAAAGTGCCACATTTTTAAGACAAAAGAGCAGCCTCTCAACTAACGGTTTCCTTTTCCCTAGTAAAGAGAAGCAAACTCACAGGAGCTCCTGCACCAGTGCCCTGCCCGGCAGCACACGAGAGGAGCCGCGGCATCCCTGGGGATTCAGGATCTCAAGGTTCTTACAGTCGAGATGATCTGGAAAGAGATTATTTCATTAGCCACACCCTCAAAGTTGGCCCTGTTAGCAAGTATAATAGGACTTTTTTCAGTTTCATAAAATATCTTGATAACTGGAAAGTGCCAGTTAATGGTACCCTGTTCCAACTATGAATTTCACAAAGATTAATATACCCCTTTAGGTTTCTTAAGATTCTATCAGGAGGCTTCCCTTAGTCTTGGGTGTTTTACAATCTCTGTGGGCACAAAGCTCAACTGAAACTACCATTCAACAGCCTAACTGTCATCTTCATCTTCTTCTGGCATAAAAATACATATTTTTTCCCATAATAAAGATTTTTTATAATAGCAATAAAGTAACTCCAGAGAACATGGTTGTCTTGAGATAGCTTAACTGTGTCTGATATCTCATAACGCCCTGGGGATACAGCAGGCCCATAATACTCCCTTTTGCTGCTATGTCTTTGCTTAATTAAGGAATAAAGCCAAAAGGTCAATGCTGAAGAAAAATGTAAATCTTCAAAACTTTTCATTCTTGACCCAAACTCTGTGTCATAAAACCTCAGTTATTTCTGTTAACAAGGAGCACACCTACCCCGTCAGCCAGGGCATCCCGGAATACACATTACATCTTTAAAATATGCTTTTGACACCATGAAAATAAATTCCTGACCTCTGGACTTGGAATTATGATTCTGCCTTCTTAGAGGGAGACCCTCACAAACCATCTGCTTCTCCCCAGTGAACGAAAGCACTAAAGCAGGAGCCATCTCCTCCGTCAGACATGATTTGCCACTGCATTTCAATGCACCACGCATTGTGTTGACTCTCATACAGCTAGAAGGCGAGGAAGCAAGGTTTGTGTGTGGCGTAGAGAGCGAGAAGGAGTATGTATATTCACCTCGACGGCTTCTTCGTGATTCTGTCGCTGTTGTGAATGCAAAATATGATTTCAGCTCCAATCGTTTTCTTAGTTCATGGATTACTGTCTGTTCTAATGAGCAAGGTGGTTTGGGCATGGGTTTGGTTTACTGGAGCTGCACTCTCTCGCACTGGTGGTTTACAGAGTGTATCGTAGGCGCCACTCTCAAAATGGACATTTCTGACCAATGACACTCATTTTAAACGAGAGATGTTCAGTCCCTAAATGGATTTGTTAGCCCTGGTACAATGAAATAATAAATATTACTTGCCTTCAAGAACTGGAACCTTCCTATCACATTCACAGCTATGCTAATTGGAGGGAAAGTGTTATTCCATTATGAAACTAATTATATGTCATCTGCTTCTCTCTCTGATGAATAAATGGACAGACAGATGCTATGCTGATCAATTAATGT
This sequence comes from Ursus arctos, assembly GCF_023065955.2. Taxonomy (NCBI): domain Eukaryota; kingdom Metazoa; phylum Chordata; class Mammalia; order Carnivora; family Ursidae; genus Ursus; species Ursus arctos. The sequence continues at coordinate 61,792,664 of NW_026623067.1, forward strand.
GATAGATCAGTTGATCTGGACTTAGGTAATATGTATTTATGGAAGACAGAGAATGATTTATTCTTTTCCAGTAAATATGAGAATTCAAATGTGACTTTATTGTACAGATGGAAACAGATCATGAGCAAAGAGTTGCCATTGTATTCTTGCTGTGAAAAGAAAATACATTCTTCTTCTTTTGCTTATATATTCAACAGACATTATGGCTCAATAAAAATGGGATGTTTAAATATTTGATAAACATGGGTAGAGCAATGCATTGCTAAAACTGCTAGAGTAGCCTGGCAGATTCTCATGGAAACATAAATTAGCTTGTATACAAATGGAACTGTGTGGCAATTCTGGCCTTAAAATGACCTCTTTCTCTCCTCTCTCTCACTTTTGTTTCTTTTCAATTGTTACCTGATAGGGCTGGGGTTTTCACTGGATGTGTTTCAGACTATGCAAACTGTCAGCTTCACTAATCAAGTTAAATGAATCTCACACTAGTGCCTAGACATTTGCAGGCTTCTCTTAGCTATCACCCAGTGGAAGCAAAGAGGGAGGAGTCTCAAGCTCTAGTGATTTTACATCATTGACACACTCTGTATATCAGTCTGAAAGTCAAGTGCGGTAAACTCATCAGTAACATGAAAGCCTCCTCAAGTTGGTCTATACCCATTTCCTGCAGTGAGAGCTGACTCTGCCATGCCCCAAGGGGGAGGTTGGTCCTGGTTATAGGAGCCCCCCTCCAACCAGCATGGAATTTTGGTTGGGCAGAGAGGAGTGGCATCTGGTGGACCAAGGGCTGCCTAACAGGGAGGTGCATGGCTGTCTGCGGGATTTGCCAGAGGCTAGTGTTTTATCTAGATGAGCTCCAGACTTCCCAGATAGAATGTAGTAACAAAACCCAAAAAGGCACAGTTTCCATGGGTGTGTATGTTTACATTTTGACAGTTGTTTCACCTGGCCTCCCCTTCATGATTCAGAAAATCTGTCTGCAGTTGGTGTTCCTAAAATCCAAAAAGAGTAAACGAAGCCATGGGATTTATAGAGCAAAATGACTGACATGCTTGGCCAAAATAGGCTCCCATACCAATGGCTTTTAGTAAAATTAGATTAAGAGTAGAATTATAGCAACGATGGCAAATGAGGAATTCACCCAGCGAACACAGAGGCCATTGGAGAGGTTTGAGTTTATGGACCTGTCAAACGGATAAATAAATACACTTTGCTGGGGGCCTGCTAAATATCACGTGTGGAACAAGGTGATCCCCCTAAGAAAGAGGAGTAGTAATCGCATTGAATTATGATTATGGGAAGAGAAAATGCTGTGTCTAGGTCAGGGTTTCTTGAAGTTTGGGGCATCAGCATTAGACCCTGATGCAGTTGCCCAGGCTTTGCCCTCTTGACTAAATCAGGTTGGCACAGATGGGGAGTTAAGAGTAAGGTGGAACGGAGGTGCTGAGAATCACTACATTTTTAAAAGCGTTTCAGATGATTCTTACCCATACTGAAATGTGAAGATGCTGATTTAAGCCATCAGGCCTCCTGTTAAATGAGAGCAAGTCTCTAGCAACCTGCGTTCTAGCTATTGTTTGTTCACTGGTGTATTAGTTACTTATAGGTGCTATAACAAATTACTACAGATTTAGTGGCTTAAACCAAAACAAACTTATTCTCTTATAGTTGTGGAGGTCAGAAGTCCAAATCAGTTTCAGTGGGCTCCAATGGAGGTGTTGGCAGGGTCTCACTCTAAGGGAGAGTCTGTTCCTTGCCTCTTCTAGCTGCTGTGGAAGCTTACTGCTTGGCTTGCAGCCTCTTCCTCCATCTCCCAAGCCTTCTTGGACTCCGCTGCACTCTGCCTGTCACATGGTCTTCTTCTCTTCAAATCTCCTTTTGTTTCCCTCTTATAAGGACATTTATGATTGGCCCCATGGATAATTACCCCATCTCAAGATCCTCAACTGAATTACATCTGCAAGATCTTTTTTACCATATAAGGCAACATTTACGGGTGCCAAGGATTAGAACATGGGTATATTTGGGGGCCATTACCCAGCCTACCACGCCTAGTCTTGACAATTTCTTTTTTTCCTTTTTAAAGATTCATTTATTTATTTTGGAGAGTGTGCATGTGAGTGAGGAGGGGGCAGAGGGAGAGGGAGAGAAAGAATCCTCACGCAGAGTCCCCTCTGAGCATGGAGCCTGACGTGGGGCTTGATCCCAGGACCCCAAGATCATGACCTGAGCTGAAATCAAGTGCCAGCCGCTCAACGGACTGAGCCACCCAGGCATCCTGACAATATTTTTTTTAAGTCAGAATTATCAAGGTATAATTTACACATAATAAGTTTACCCATTTAAAGTATAGAGTTTGATGAGTTTTGACAAGAGTACACAGTTGTATAAGTACTACCACAATCAAGATATAGAACATTTCCATTAGCCCAAAAACTTCCCTTGTGCCTCATTATAGGAATCAGTTTTCTGTCTATGTAAATTTGTCTTTTCTAGAATGTCATAATAATGGAATCGTTCAGTGTGTATAGTCTTCTGTGTCTTCTGGCTTCTTAGAATGATTTTTCTGAGATACATCCATATTGCTGTGTGTTGTTAATTCATTCCTTTTTATTGCTGCATGGAATTCCATTGAATGGATATACCATAGTTTCTGAATTCATTCAGCAGTTAATGATGTTTGGGTTGTTTTCTCTTTGGGCCAATTATGAATAAGCAATTAGCATTTGAAGAAACAGTTGAGCAGTTTTCCAAAGTAGGTGGATGATTTTGCATTCTTATTAGCAGGGTATGAGAAAGTTCCAGTTCCTCTATATCCTCACCAACACTTGATATGGTCTTTCTTTTTAATTTCAGCAATTCTAATAGGTATGTAGTGAGATCTCATTTCAATTTTAATTTGCATTTCCCTGATATTCAATGGTGTTGAACACATTTTCATGCACTGATTGGCTATTTGTTTGCCTTCTTTGGTGAAGTATCTTTTCCATATTTTGGGGCCCCCTTTTAATTGGTTTGTTGGCCTTATTATTAAATTGTCAGAGTTCTTTATACATTCTACACATAAGTCCTTTATCAGAGGTGTTAGGCAAACATTTCCCTTCACCTGTGGCTCATCTTTTCCCTTATTAACATCAATTACATTTTTAAGTTGGGAAATGGGGTTAAAAAAATCCACCTTGAGTGAACTCACAATACAAAACTTTAGACAGGAAAGCTTTTAAAAAGCAAAATGAAATTAACTTATATACATTTTTGAGACCTCATTTTTGATCTTAAAATTAGTTACCTATGAAAGAAAGTCATCTGGATCCTAGTCTCCTGGACTCCTATTTTTAATTTCTTGCTATATGAGTGGAAAATTCCCTTTCTTCAACTCTAATTTTCATGGGGCACAAAATAGCATTTGTTATTCTCTCAACATTTGGCTCTGGAGCAATTGTAAAATGCTAATCATGGTGCTGAGCTGACATTCCTCGGTGACATTGGCATACCGCAAAAGGCGTTTGGCAGGATCTGGGACTATACATATTGAAGTTGTTTATTTATTTTTGTTTAAGAAGCAGACAGACAAGTTAATTTCACCTCCACTTGGGACACAGAAAAGAATCAATGTTTGCCAAATAGAAAAACACAAAATTGGTAAAGGGAAAAAATTGTATTTTCAAGCTTCTAAGATGGAATTAGAAACAGAAGAGAGAGCGAGAGGGAGGAAAGTTACCCAAATGACTAGAGAGTGTCCCTCTTAAAATTGCCTCAGCCTTTTACTTGAAATTCTTGCTTCTTGAAAGTTCCCTGGGTGAAGATTCTGTCACATGCTAAAAGTACAAAGCAACTTCAAAATACCTGGCTGGCATTTTCAATGACTGGGCACTGTTTTAAAAATGTACTATGACTCGAGAGTTGGGGTGAATACGGAAAATTGGAATGTACAAATTGCTTCCTGCTAGAAATACACCCTTGTTTGAAGAAGGTTTCACAGGGCAGAGCCGTATCTTAACACCCTGAACCTCAGCACTTTCTGTCTCCCTGGGGGAAAAATGCCTAAATAATGTTCTGAAAACCAGAACCCAGTTCCCTGAGGTCAGGGCACCCAGATCAGGACGGGAGTTAGAGGCGCGTCACCCTATCTTGGTAGGGGGAGCGGGGAGAATGGGACAAAGCCTTCCCGGGGGTTCCTGCCCCACCACTGCTGAAATGGTCCCCTGGAGAGAAATGTTATCAAACCATCTAATTCTGCCCTCCTGTCAGCTTGACAGGGACTTCGAATGCACAACTGGCCCAGAGCTGATTACCTTCAGGTGCGGTTAGGTCGAGTTAAAAATTCCATTAGCAGTGCACAGGCATTGGGAACAAGGTTTCACAGGGGTGGGCTTTTTCTAGTTAACAGGGAAGAAATGGCTTCTCATTTCAAGCCATCGCAGGGAGAGGACTCTGGTTCGTTTACATTCTACCAGGGGAAGCGCCTGGCTCCACAGGCCTGGGGGCAGAGGCCCGGAGTCAAAGGGGGGGGGGCACACTTTTCAGAGGAAAAGCAGGCTGTCCCCCAGCCTTGGCGCCAGACACCAGAGGCAGGGCCTCCTTGGAGCAGCCTGGTTGGAGTCTCACCCAGCCACCGCTGCCTCTCACTCCACCCCCACCCCCGCTCGCCCACAACCTAATTGTTTTTCATTTTCTCATAATAACCCTCCTCCTTCACCCTAAACCAAACACTGAAACATTGCCCTCTATTTACCAAGCTCCAAGGCGTGCAATAAAGGTGAGTGCTGTTTGCTACTCTCTGCCTTCCTTTTAATTTTATTCCAGAAGAAAATCAATTAGACCGTCAGCATCCCATCCTCCTTCTTTGAGGCTTTTGGGCTTGAATAGCTCATAGAAGTACTTCCCCTGGCCTCAATATTTCATAAATGCTTGATTGTAATGGTTTTAAAAGCAAAAAGAAAAACAAGAGGAGACAAGCGGACAGGCAACTTCAGAACAAAACTGGGCATCTGAAAGGACTCTTTAGGTCGAGCTGTTTTCCCACTCAGGCAGCCTCCTGTATTGCTGACATTGTTTCACGATCAGGGCTTACACTCCCCGCTTTTCTCCTCATCTGCACACTTAAGCTGTTCATTAGCTGAGAATGGGGCATCCTGGCAGAGCGAGGAACCAACAAAGCAGCCACTGAGTTGCTGACAGAACGGCTCTTTCGCCCATGTAGTGGTTGTCTTGGGACTTCCTGGGAGCCCTCCCCAGCTCCCTTCTGTCTGGCACCAGTGTAAACGCGGGGTGAGGTCCCAGCAGCCAGGGACAGCAGCCAGCATGGGAATGTCTGCGGGCAGAGAATGGAGGGCCGGAGCCCCAAGCAGGCACTGAGCAAACACCTTCTGGGTTTTGCCACTGACCTCACAGTCAGCCTGGCAGCCAGGGGCTCCCAACGGTCTGTCAGATATTGGCATGACAGTTTGCACACTTAGCTGCAACATTGATCAAAATGTGGCTGAGGTGCTATGAAGGGTTCAAGTATAAGGTGCCCTACGGAACGAGGGTGGAGGGCTACCCATGCTGGTTGGGCATAATGGAGGCCTTTGAATACTTTTGGAAAAGGCCATGAAGGGCCTCGGTGCTGAGGACTGCAAAAAAGTCAACACGGGGAGCCAAGGACCTTCTGGGCTATTCCCGGATAAGCACCTGTTTTTGTGTCTTATTCTCTCAATGAGATAGGAGCCCCCGAAGTCAGGGAACTTGCAGCCTTCAGTGCCATACATCTGTGCTGAAACACTCCTGTCTCAAGGTGTTTGACGCATTTTGCTAGGAAGACAGAAGTCGTGGTAGGACAGGAGGAGGTGACAAGCAGGAATCCCTGCTCTGCTCATGATGCAGCTGTGGATGGAAACATGGTTTTGAGAGGACACTGAGCCATCTGCTGGGGTCTACACAAAGGTCTGTGCCCACTGACCCCTGCAAAGAACAGGAGAGTGTCCTCGAGATCTGAGAGGGCAAAGGGCAGGTCAGGAGTGTGAGAGTTAGCCCTAGCCTGGCTAGCTTGCTTCAGGTTTGTTCCTGATCCTACACACGACCTCTGGGGGCATGGCCGAAGATGCTGAGGAAGGTCCCTTGGCCTTCTCCCTCTGCCACTGGCTGTGAGGCATTGCAGGGCTGGCCTGAGCAGTGGTTAGACATTCGGCATGTTTTGATCTCTGGCAAGCGGAGGAGTCCAGATTTTTAGGCTGTATACTGATAATCACTATGGTTGTGGCCAACAGGGTGGACCACCCCCTCAGCCAGAGCAGTGCCTCTGACAGGGGAAGCCCTCCCTCCACGGCCACAACCCTGGTCTTCTCTAAGTAATGGTGGGACTCTCTGCCACCCTGTGTGGCTTCCTTTGCTGTGGTCCGTAAGTCTTCCTGAATGAGATGTGGGGTTTATGAAGACTGTTTCTGATTTTCATTTTCATCTTGAATATGGGGCTGTATCCAGGGTTACTGGCATAAAACGTGCCACACTTTCTGTGGGATAACCCCCCTGAGTTAGATTCCTCCAGCCAGCTCCTTTCCTCCCGCTAGACACCTTTCCTCTTCCCCCACATCTATTTCCATCAGAGCCCCCGCCTCTCAAGTAATTAATAATCTACAAATGCTCCTGCCAGCCAACGTGGTCCTCTTTGCTGCCACAGGCTCTGTGCAGTTGTGGTCACAGACAATCAGATTAAATGTCCTATCACCCAGCATTGATCAGATTAGCAACCTTGTGACTATTCATTAATTGTATTTTCTCTTGGAGCCCTATTCAACTCAATACCAAATGCATTGTTTGTGGCATAAAAAGCAAATACAAACAGGATGTCCATTACTCTGAAAGTGAACTATCTCCTACCTTTTCAAAACAGGGTAGGAGAGAGTAGGTAGGATAATGCAATGTTAATTTTCCTGGGGCAAAACAGTCAAGTGAGGAGATTTCTCAAGAGTCATTCAATTTCTGAAAAGGCCTTTTAGGATTCTTATTTCTTTGGTGGTTCAGGAAACTCCACTCCACCTTGATAAATTTGGTCAGAGTCCCCTCGGGGGACTCCCTTCCTTGTGTGGCAGAAGTCACAGAGGGTAGGCACAAACCCTTGAAGACAGGGTGGACAAGAAATTGGGTTATTTATGTAAGTGGAGAAATCTCAAGTGTTGTACAGGGTTTAACTATGACAGGAGGAGGAAGAACTTACCAAGGGCATTTCTCTGTCTGGGATACCTGAGGTCCAGACACTGGGTGATGCTCCCGGGCTGGAATGCAGTGTTGTGCCCAATGGTGCTGAGTCCAGCCAGAGGAATAGGGATACTAAAGGGATCGTTACTTCACCTTCATTCTTTACAGCTTCTCCCGAAGAAACTGAGGCCCGGGCACTAGGGCAGTTTGATGGATGTCTCTCACTGGGTGGTGAAGCAAGTCAATGACATGCCTACCACCAATGTCACTGGCAGCCATCTGGCATCTTGAGGGTCACACTCGAACAAGGGTGTTTCACCATTTGTTCATTTTCAAGACTCAGCGTTCCAGTGGGAAGAAATTCAGAGAAAAAAAAAGTTGCTAAATAGTTAACCACAAAAATTCCCTGACAGTGAGATCTACTGGAGAATAGAATAGTCTCCCTAGCGAAATGGTTAAGAATGTCATTATTTGATACTACTAAAATTATATTAGATAGAGAACTCGGGGAAACTGGGGACTGGGGCTCTTGGAAAAATCCATAAAGGGGAGCAGGGCCACATACAGCCCATAACGTTTGCATTTTTCTTATGCACTTAGTTAACTCCGCTTCTCTCCCTGTCTATAATGGGCAACACCCACTACTTGGATCTTTTTACATGATGTTAATAATTTGGTGGCTGACAAGCTCCAGGCACCATGCTGGGCATTTTACCTTATTAATGACTTTTCAGTTCCCTTCTCATCCCATACTGTCCCTGCAGAGGACGTTCCTACCAGTGCTGGGTAGCCGGTTGTCCCTGGAGCCTGCCCACCATCCCCTTGCACGGAGCTGTGGCTCTCCCATCTCTGGAATGGGGATGAACATGGGGCCCCGCACCCCCCGCTGCGGCTAGGGAACAAGGAGAAAACACAGGTTACAAAAATGGTCAGCTGAAGACCAAGCAGAGGAGGCCCTCCATCTGGGGAAGAGAGCCTAAAAAAAAAAGAAAGAAAGAAAGGGTACGATCAGTGTGAACCTACTGTTTTCCTTTTCCACTTAGCTATTTTCCATATTTCTCTATCATTTACTTTGGAGAGCCAGTGAATCTCACAGAGAACAAATCCTCTCCAAAACCGATTTAATTGGGGGTAAAAAGGCAGGAATCCTATGAAAAAGAAATCCCTGTGGCCGTGTAAATGTGAGGGGTAAACATGTTGCTGACAGAAAGACTCCAATGTTTGTTATTCCATGAAAATCTGCCTAATATAAGCTACATTGATACCCCAATAGGTTACATTAAATTCACCCTTCAAGAAATTTTAATTTCAGTGTTATTATTCCTGTAATCTGGGAGGTTTCCCAAGATGGAAATGTCAGTAGAAAAATAGGGGCCCATCTGAGAAACTCATCTAACAAGCAGTTTGGGGGCAAATATATATATTCTGCTTTATATAGTTTAGCACTAAAATGTATTTGAGTAATACCTAAGAACATGTCTATTTAATCTTAACCAATGGGTTATGGGAATCATCAAAAATCAAACACAATAAAAAGGAACAATATTTATGGCATTTTAAAGCCTATCCTATTATTGGTTAGTGCTCCCCTCAATTGTTTAACTGCAATTGGTTCCACTTTCTCAGTGTGGATGATTTTTATACATCTGAGTAAAAAAATAATGCTGCTTGCAAGTGAAAAGTTAAAGACCAAGACAAGGCCTATTAGAATAACATTACACTTTTTTATTCCCTGCACTTATTTCGTCAATTAGTAATTATTTCCCTTTTCCTATGCAACAAAATAGAAGCCATAAAATCTTTGATTTAATGAAAACTTCCTTACCAAATAGGTCCTCCAACTCTGCTGAAGGCTTATAGGTAATTTATCTACCTCAGTAGGCAATGACCTTTTGTGAATCATGAGTCATTCCTCACTCCTAATGAGATGGATCCAGATGCCATCCCACCCTCCGCATGGCCCCCCCCTTCCTCCAGCCGAGAGGCCACCGGGCTCCTGCGCCCTGCCTCCCGACTTCTTGGAAGTGGGCTGTAATTAGTTCCCGCCTGGTGAACCTGCTGGGGATGGAATCACCCTCTTCCCTGCGCCTCTCTTTAAGGTGCCCAAACAGTGACTGCTCTCTAAAGTGCCCTGAGGAAAAAAGGGTGAGGGGTGGGAGAGGCCCAGAGAAGTCTGATTTTTGTCTGGGAAGTAGAAATAACTCCCTGGTGCCTCCAGAGGCCTCTCTGCCTACTCGTCTCCACCTAGGGCTCACTGTTGTGGCAGCAAAGAGCAGTGCATGCTGGGAGCCACACTGTGGTCCTGTGGTCTCCTGGCACTTTTGATTGAGTCGATTCCAGTGTATACGTTTATTTGTAAATTGGATCACGTATTGCTGACTGTATATTATACACATGTATGACTACTTATAATCTATTACTAATATGTGCATGGGACACTATATATATAACTGCACGTGTATATGTATTTACTGTCCTGTACAATATATTGAGTGCCTTATAAAACAAATACAAATATAGAAGAAACATTGGATAAATAATAAAGATGAATAAAGATTTTAATATTTTCTCCCTGTTTACCTCTGGAGCTTGTAAATCTTCTGCTTCCTAGGGGTCCAGAGAGGGAAGAATGATACTTGTGCTCTTGGTCCCAGTAGATCACTATGTGGCCATAGTAACAGTGCTGGCATCACTTAACCTCCCAATATCACAAGTGCTCCCCACCAATGTCTGAGGTGAAGGGGCAGGAGGTTAGTAACTGAAAGACCAAATTGTTTCCCTCACCCCCTTCACCCCATCCCTCAATGTGTTTTCCACGCTATGCTTTCCATTCACAGGAGTGGCCTTTGCTAAGAGAGTGAAAACATTTGCAGATGAAGGGCTCAGGAATTCCTTCCAGACGGTCTGATAAATCTGTCTTCAAAATAGGTGGGCAGTTTAGAGACACAGGTGCAGGCTGAGGAGGTGTAGGCCCAGGCACCTTCACTCTAGCCTGGCCGGCACAGCCTGAGAATGCCCCGCTGCCAGCCCCCCCCCCCCCCCCAGGCAAGGGCTGTCCTTTCTCACTGAAGAGTCAGAAGGAAATTAGAGGAGGTCCTTCACTGGTGCCTTCAGCAGAGGAACATCCACCTGAATGGGAAAGCTGTGAACCTTGCAAATGTGCAGTAGAGGGAACGAAGATGACATCAGCTGGAGCAGCTCCACGCCTGACTGTTATTGCTTCCTGCCGCCACATCTGTAGAGCATAATCAGTAGTTGAAAATAACTAGCAAATCAAAGTGCATCAAAAATCCAAACTTGGAAATGTCTCTTCAGCATTTTTAAAATTAATATGTACATTCATATAACCAATTAAATGAGTTTACCTACTTCAGATGCACGAGGTGGAATAGAATACTCTACATACTAATCTTCAAGATAAAATTAAATTTTTTTTTTTCTGGGGAAAAAGAAATCTAATAGGATATTTCCTTATATGATCTGATATTCCTATTTAAATTCTGATAAAACAAAGGGAGTCATGGACAGAGAAATTGTGTTTTTTGACAATAACTCATTCAAAAAAAGAACAGAATTCCTTGATGACTTTCTGCATTTGAAAAAAGTAAGCTACCAAGAATACTAAACACTTGAACCTATGTTTTAGGGAGATCATTTTCCAAAAAAATAAAACAAGAAGAAAAAAGCCCTACCAATGCACAGTTTCTTTCTAGGTCAATGATTCTGCTTTATTCACATGTCTGGGTGAGGCTGGCGAGTGCGACCTGCCAACTGAAGCCACTGGATTTGACACATTTCAGTGTCAGCTGTGGGATTTCTGCCTTAAATCTGTCAGGACGGCCCTGTGGCCACTTCTGCAAAAACCCCTGGGGACAAAATTTATTGTTATACCTCAATAGCTTTTTGTTCACCTCCAAAATAGGGGTCCAGGGTCATACTAATGATTGTGGAGAGACAAAATGCTCTCTCTATATTTTATTAAACAGATCTCTTAATAATTAATCAAATGTGAAAATTATTTTCCATCACTCTGACACTAAGGCTAAAGCATTGCAATTTTTTTTCTCAGCCTGTTTCTTTTTCTTTTAAATTGCCCTCTGTGGATTCCCTCAGCTACAAAGCAAGTGAGTAGAGAAAGCCCAATTTACGACTTTGCTTTTTAAACCATAATCACCCCTCTGGGCTTCTACTGGGGAAGAGCTGGGGGATTCTGTAGGTTGTCTGGTAAACACCTGAGAAAATCTGTTCTTGGATCCCCCAGAACCATCGAGGGGCCATGATACCATGGATAGGAACAATTTCATGGAAGTCCACCCTGAGCCAGACCACTCAGCACCTCTCTTAGGAGACGGCAGGGTTGGAATAAAGTCATGGCTCTTTCTCTCAAAGAGTTGCTGTGTTTCGGGGAGAAAAGAGCCTGGTGAAGTCAGAATTGCTTTGTTCGGCTACGGATGTAAGCAGAGGACACTGCACTGCTGAGGAGCTCGCCTTGAGTTCTCCATCCAGGCACCTGGCAGTGGCGTTTGTGAGGCAAGACCGGATTGGAAGATGGGTGGTGTCTTAGGGAGTCGGGGCCCTACTCACTGACAGATTAATACCAGATAAGGGACATTGCTAGGGAAATGCACGGCAAGCAGTTCTTCTGACCTTTCCTTACTAAAAGGTCAGAGAGAAATCAGAGGTGGTCTTTCACTGCTGCCTTCATCTAAGAACATTCCATCTGAATGTGTAAGATGACAGCCTGGCAAACACAGGACTAAGATAGTGTGTGCAGGGGGTTGGGGGGTGGGAATTTGGAGTTGGGCTTATATTAGCAGAGGGTGCTCGGAGGGGTGTGTGGGCAGGAGTGAGGGTTTGTAAGTGCATGGCTGAAGCTACCAAACTAGGCAGTGCGGAAGCCAGGTGGGCAACAGGACTGGGTTGGAAGCGCGCAGAAGAGCAATGGTTGCTGGCAGCAGCGTCAATATTCTCCCTCTGAGCACTAATTACATTATTAAGCAAACAGACCAACACAGGGTGTAGGGACGGAAACATGTATTTAGGATCTAGTCACTCTCTACTTGGCTGTAAATAATCGTGCGCATACAGTTCTTTCCCACCCAAGTACACTACTGGGCACTTTCCTTGCTTTCTCTTTAATTTACTAAGCTTGAGAAAGGGAAATATTGCTTTCCATGCCAGCCATTCTTGAAGAAGTCAGATTCTCTGTATTCCGTGCTACCCAAATCTAACAGATATTTCTGAGAGTGCTGGACACAGCAGCCACCACCCCCCAGAGAAGATGCAGGATTCAGGAGGCACAGGAAATAGGTTCCATAAGTAGCAACATGCATTTTCTTGGCTGTAAAGAGCTTGCATTTGCTAATTAGACCTTTGCAATATACAAGAGCCCAAATCTCCTTTGATCTAGCTAAATCCAGCCTAAAGAGGTGGGTGTAAACACAGGATTGGAAGAAACCAGGAACAACATGGAAAGGATTTGTATGCAATGGGAATAAATCTGTTACCAAAAAAAAAAAAAGTCTAAGAGGAGCTTGCAGAAGGAAATCTGCGGCAGGCTGAGCCAGCCGGGTGAATGGCAGAGAGAATAGAGGCTATTTGAATACTGATGTGGCCCTCACTTTCTTCCATTTCCATTAATGACATGCTCATCAAGGGCAAACAATGGGACCGGCTGCCGGCGCCTGTCACAGTGTGTGGGTGCTGGGATGCCAGGCTGTCATCCCTGGGCTGCATTTAGAGACCTGCACGCTAATAAGAAGTGCTCTGTGCCGTCAATGCAGACAGGTGCTTCCGCGGCTGGGACATGCTCCATTCCCTTCCCCCTGAAACCCTCCTCTCCCAGCCCCCCTGACAGACACCATGAAATGCACAAATTAACAGCCCCATCATGTTGGGCTGCTGCTGCCTGCGGTGAAAGCAGAAAATCAAGTTGTCACCCAGGGTGCAGTGATAAAGCCACAGCCTCATTTCTCTGTTGGTGCCCTATAATAGCAAATGCCAGACAGCTGGATGGATGGGAGGCTTTAGATTAAGGCCTTGATGCACTCTGGCCAGAGAATTAGTTGCTGTTTCCATGTGGATATTTTGTTCAAAACAAACATCTGGAGAAAGCAAAGTTTCCTAGAGCAGAAGTGCCTTTTGCTTCTTCTGGAATCGAAGAAAACAGTCGAAAGAGAGTGGTGTTTCCTTTCAAATAATCCCAGTTAAGATTCTGACTCTGCATTTGCTTAGAACTTTATCAAGGACTTAGAGCTATGCAAAGGTTAACAAGTACACAGTCTAGTGCTCAGGCCAATCTTGACACAGGGAACGGTTTCTGGGTCTGCGAGGGCCTTGCGCTACTTACACCCCATCCAGCAGGTGCTCCTGATAGACTCTTTCTTCCAAATTTCTAGAGCCCCTCCAGTAGTCTACCTAAGCTGTCCCCCCTGCCACCCCCAAATCCCAGGCCATTCGGGTCCTCGCTACACACCGTCACAGGATGAAGCTACTTCTCAGGAAATAACAGATACAAAGCCCCCTGCTCTCCCGGCACCACTGCAGTTGGCTCCAAGTGTCTGGTGGCCTGACCCAGCCTGGGCTGACACGGCCAAGTGTGCAAAAGGAAAGAAATGGAGGGGCCTGAGCCCTTCAGACTCCAAGGAGTTTAATGATATAATGGCCTGAGAACTTCAACATAAAACAGGAAGAGCAACTAACGAAACTTACAACATAAAACCCCCCTCCTGTCATTTTTATAGTAACAGTAAAACACTTTATTGAATTTATGAGCTACATAATGACTATGAAGAATGTAAGTTGAATTAGAACCAACTCGGAAGTATAATATCAACTATAAACCCTTTTCTATTACCCCATCCCTTCAGCTTTTTCTGTCCTCTTCCTTTTAAGCAAGGGACATTGCCTTCCTCAGACTTTCGCCCGAGACAGAGTTCACAACTTGCTAATAAATCTTAACTCTTCCTCCAAAGCTCCAGAGCTGACAGATCTCCAAGGGGTAAGACGCTCCCTGGGGGTGACCATTCCCTCTCAAAGCCTCCAAGCCATTACAATGCATTTTAGAAAAGAAATCAGCTCGTCTTGTCTTTGCATAAAGCCTGTCATATCGGGAGGCTCTCTGAGGATATACGTCAGGTATTTCAATCTCTGTAATTCCACATTGGAATGGCCTTTCCAAAACAGAAACTACAACGCCCTCAGAAGTTTATGAAAAGCATCCTCAGTCAAGGACTCAGTGTGTGCAGGGCTGGTGGCCAATTCCTGATGACCAGATGGGGGGAAACGCACATCACTGAGCTAAGCAGCATGCGGGGCTGTGTTTTCTGTTTCCATTTCACTCCTAAGTCTTCCTGTTCCCTGAGGATTTTTTTCTGGAGGGGTAATAAAATAAAATGGGTGAAACAAAGCCATAAGCCAGTTAAGTCTGAAAGACATGTCATCTCATCTAAAAGGAAGAAACGGACCATTTCCATGCCTAAGGCTGACAGCAACGCCTGAGCTGGCAGTAGTGCTATTCCATTTGATTTATAGAATAATGGGGTGACAAATGACGACAAAAATAAACTTTTACTGCACTGAACTGCTCCTTTATTTATGAAATTTGGCCAAGTAGTGAAATCTTTTATCTGCAAGTTGTAACATGGAGTGGGAACGAGCGATTATGGTGTGGTAATAGTAATCCAGCAATGGAGGCTGAGTCAGTTGGAAATGGATTGAGGTAAAATAACTACCGCACCATGATAAATGTGAACAGCGCTTTGCTGACAGATGATCTAACAGGTGTTCATAACAACTATATAAGAGGATTTATTTATGACCAGCCACAGCCGCGGCACTGTAAATCAGCTCCAGCAGCTGCACACCGCTGAAACCAAGTCCCTGATGGAGGAACGGTGCAAGAGCCCAAAGAACACAATTCACTCCAGAATCTTAATCATCAAATAACATTTTTTTAGGTAATTACACCACAGCACAGAAATCATAATTACTTTCAATTAGAAAACTGAGCTGCCCATAACTTTGTTTACAAAATATTTTTATTTAGGCCCTATGGTTTTGATGAGACCTGAGCAAAATGGAGGCTCTGGGGTCATGGAAAGAGTGCCCTTGTGTGTTGGCGACTTCAGTGTGATGCCAGTATGAGGCCCTCTGAGGACAGCTTCATTTTTTCAGCCAAAAATCAAAAAATCAAACCTAAAGTTGGGAGGGGACTTGGTTTCCCCCAAAAGTCTGCATTAACCTCCCCGGGGCAGTGTTTGGGTTCACGCCTTACCCTTTGCTGTCATTCCTAACTTTACACAGTTTACTAACAAAGGGAATAAGCATGTAACAATGAACTCATTAGAAATGGGGAGTTTAAATTTAGGCGGAGGGGCCCATCTTTATGCAACCCTTTTTAATTACTTTGCAAAGGCATAATTTAGTACTTTGCTTTTTGTAGGCCACTGTCTTAATAATTCCTTACTGTTATCCATGGAGATGGTTGACCTTACTGTAACACAAGTCTTCACATTCATCACATTGCTTAAAGAACAACCCCCCCCCCCAAAAAAAGTTGGTTCTTACATGGGTGAGAAGATGCTCTTCTAGGAGGAACGAATCCTGAATCTTGGTTGAGCTACAGTTTGAGAACTCATCTATCTTCTCTCTCATACTCTCATATTATGAAACTCCCCCACTGGCAACCTCTCCCAGGCCAATTAACGAGAAGGGTGTGGGCAAGGTGAGGCTTCCGTGCTCTCTGCAAGCACACGTGCAGTGTCTGGAGTCTTCAAGGGTTTACGTGAATGAGCCCACTGGCAGAATTATCTACTAGTTAGGCTTTCTAATCATCTCTAGATCTGAGAATAAAGATTCTTCCACACTGAGGCACCTGGCTGGCTCAGTCAGTGGAGCATGTGACTCTCGATCTCAAGGTTGTGAGTTCGAGCCCCACACTGGGCATGGAGATTACTTAAAATTCTTCTCCACTTCAGCCTCACTTTTGGTGTCTCTGGTGCTCAAGGTTGTAGATGAGAAAGCAGTGTCTCGGGAGGTCACTAAAGACAATTTGAGTCTGTTATAATAATTCCAAGTTTGAATTCTGAGGGGTTTGAGTCTTCAGTGTACACATTTACTGAAGCAGCCAGGAATTACATGTACAAGTGACTATGTACATCAGTTTGGCTCCAGAGAAAGACAGACATGAGGAGGAGAAGATTAGGCATCACTTCAACAAACAATCACTTAACCAGTAAATAGATACCAATGCAATTTCTTATTCTTTAGCTACTTTGAAGTCCAAAAAGACTTACTTTAGAATCTGGAAATAATTGAAAAGCATAGGAATAACTAAAATCCCCAAGGAAATATCTAAAATTGGCTTACAAGTGGGAGAGTAGAACCAACAAAGCTGATTTCTCTAGTTCACTGGTTCCCAACCTTCTTTTTCCTGTCTCCAGTTTCCAAGGGCAATGCAGCCCCACCCATAGTAATGGCAACCATTTGCTCCTCCTCTGACCTACCACAGCCCCTGAGCTGCAGACCTGGGGGGATGGCGTCAGGGAGACAGCCTGGGAGGACAGAAGGGAGAAATAGGGGTACAGAGTGGTTGGTGTGCGGGTAATGTTGCTCTTTGTACAAAGGTAAATTCTAAGAGCCTAAGTTGAGAACAATCTATTCTTCCTTTTCCCACTCCTAGGAACTCTTTTCTGAGTTCCTAGCCATCCAACTTTTAAGAACTAGCCAGCTTCGTTGCCTCAGTGGAACCTTCTTAGACCTCTCTAGCCCAGTGAACACTTCTTCTCCCTAAACCCAATAGTTCTTACTGGTGTGATCTGACAATCACGCAACTGCTTCACAACTCTTTCCAGAAACAATTTCAGCTTTCAAACAGCTATGTTTCAAGTTTGTTGGTCAAGTGATCATGTGAAATCTAAAATATTTTTATTCAAACAACAATTTCACATGGTAGTTAACTTACCAGATCAGGTCTTAAAATAGTGCTTACTCCATAAAACAGTTAAAAAGTGGTAGGAAAAAGTGTTACCAAGATAGAAAGAGTAAAGCCTTCACTTAGTCGTGTTGAACGCTATTTGTCGGGAAGTCACATAAAGAAAGGAAACAAAGACTGTGAAGATCCCAGGAACAAATTCTGGTCCACTTAAGGGCATGTTTCTCTATTAAACACAATTTCTATTCATCTAGGATCATAACACTATCATAAACTTGGTTTTGGTTTTTTTTTTTTTTTTTTTTTTTGGTTCCTCTAAAATCTCGAGAGTAAAAGTGATCATGAAAACTTTTCTTGAGGTAACTGGTCAAGTTGGAAGGCAGGTAAGGAAAAGGATGATAAAAAAAGAAAAAAGCAAATACATGGTCAGAAAGTAATTGCCTTTCATTTAACCGACCTCCAATTGACAGAAGAACAAAAGAAGTGCACACCCAGTGGCTGGTCTGGTCAGTCACCTGTGTGAGGAGAGGGGAGGTGGAGGTGAAGAGATGGGTTCAGCAAGACTCTGGGAGCTGACAGTTCACTTAAAGCACTAGACCCAGCACCCGAAGTGAGTGGGGGGGGGATGGGGGTGGGCCTGTATTAGTATGTAAGTGAAGTTTGTTTGCAAATCACTGACTTGGTGAAGTCCACACTGCCATTTCTTCATTTTTTGACAATTGGATTGTGGTTTCTTGGGGGCAGAGAGCATATCTTCTATTTTACTATACCCCTGATAATGGTTACCGCAGTTCTTCACGTTTCACCATGGATGCAATCTTTAAATAGAAAGGAAACAGTAAGGCTTTGTTAATTTTGCACTGTAACATAGGGCTTTTTCCTCCTCATTATGTGAAAAGAGGCCTTTTTCCCTGTTTAAAAACGTTCCCATATAATGTTAGAGTGATCAGAGAGAAGAAAAAAGAAGGTAAAAAACCTTGGGTTTTCCTCTAACTAGCTAACCTTTGCTTTTTAAAACCTCCCTTTATGTTATTCATCATTCTGGATTCTTGTCTCCTCTAATGTAATATCTATCTTCTTAACATGAACCACGGGTTATAAGGGCAAACTTCTCATAAGCTATTATAAAGTTATTCAAAATGTTTGCAAATAGTTCCTGGGAAGGGCAAGTATCAAGTATTTTAATTTGATAAGTTCATTGTTATACTCTCTTCAGAATAAAAACATTCTCCTTTTCTCGTAATAAATAAAGCAAACGTAACGAGATACCGAAAATGAGGCAATGTGATACCAAAAATGAGGCTGTCTGAAATATACTATGAGAGCCATTCTTCAAGATTGGTGTACATAAAATGTCCCATTAAGTGGACATTAAAATGAAAAAATATAGCTAGAATTAAGAATTCAACATTGACTAACTCGACTCAATGGAACAATTTAGAGATAATCATGGATTATGATAAAGTTAAAGGAAATATGAGGTAAGGAACTATGAAACATTGTACCAAAAAAAGAAGGAACCCCCCATCCCCAATCTTAAACTTGGGATTTTGGTCATTTTTCTAATTTCACTTATATGAAAAATATTTTAATGATAACAAACTATTGATGTTAAAATGGCTTCAACGGTTAGCATACTGCATTATTTTATTGATTTAGTATAGATTTTAAATCTCAAAGTTAGCTATCAAAAATTTATCTTATTCAAAAAAAAAGTTCTACTGCAGTTTCCTTAGTTTCCAAATACAGAGCTGAGTGACCTATTTTCAAAGATAAGTGCCCTCATTTAAGGGAAACAAAAAGCTGTCTACATCACAACATAAATTTTCCCTCTGCTTTGATGCATTAAGTGTAAATGTGTTTCAGAAAACAGGTATTTAGCCTGTCAAATTCTTTATAACATTTCCAAAAGTTGGTGACTTAAAACCCCCAAGTTGTGAAGCAAGCCCCGAGAAACAAGATTAATAATGGAAATGCCAACTGGTTGCACTTACAGCGGTGCTTGTGGGTGTTGGCAGTGCCATGGCTGCAAGGCTCCAGGGCGAGGTCGGACACGAGACTCCTACAGCTCTACTTCTCACCCAGATTAACTGCTGTGTGCCAAGAGCAGGACAATTTAACAATCTTGTTTGCTCTCTCCAGCTCATAAGCTTGAAAATTTAATTTTTCAGGTCTGTTTTGTTCTTCTCGACATACATTTTCCAAGAATGTTTCATTCTGTTTTTTTCCTCTTTATATATGTTCTACAGTGTTTCCACCAATGTATGTTCTTTTTACTTTTTAAAAATTGTTATGTGGCTTTACAGAAAGGGAACTGACTAGCATATACTCTCTATTACCTTATATCAGAAAGGTAAATAAAATTTCAACTGGTTTTAAAAAGGCATAAAAGACCTAGAAAAAAGTTTCCTGGTTATAGAACAACCTTATTAAAAACAGTGACTTGCCTAAGTTAGCAAACAAAATAAAGACTGCAAAAGTGCGAATATGTTGATTTTGTAACTGGTTTTTAAAATTTCTACAATGAGGATTATACTGGTTAGTTTCCAAAGGTATTTCAGTCCATCTAAGTTGGGCATCAAGATGTGTAAAGGAACAATTAGATCCAAAGAGTTTATTCACCAGGTTTAATATGCCTTATAATCTGATCTCTACTAATCAAGATTGCACAGAAAGACATTTTATTTTACAACATGATGATTTTTGCTACTGTTATTAAATATACCAATTTTTTTCTTGGAGTTAACTACTCTATA
Organism: Ursus arctos; assembly: GCF_023065955.2. Lineage (NCBI taxonomy): Eukaryota > Metazoa > Chordata > Mammalia > Carnivora > Ursidae > Ursus > Ursus arctos. The sequence continues at coordinate 61,812,530 of NW_026623067.1, forward strand.
ACATAATTAGAAAATCTACCTGGGTGGGGCGCCTGGGTGGCTCAGTCGTTAAGCATCTGCCTTCGGCCCGGGGCGTGATCCCAGCGTCCTGGAATCGAGCCCCGCATTGGGCTCCTTGCTCTGCTGGGAGCCTGCTTCTTCCTCTCCCACTCCCCCTGCTTGTGTTCCCTCTTTCGCTGGCTGTCTCTCTCTCTGTCAAATGAATAAATAAAATCTTAAAAAAAAAAAAAATCCACCTGAGTTTGAAAATGGTTTTTCTTTCACTAACTTAACCCCATTGACTGCTTCTTTGCAGAATATAATACTCAAACCATTTACTTTAAAATAAAAAAAGATCAGCCTATGAACTTTGGGATTACACACAGTTTCTCATTAAAAATACAAACACAAATGTTATTCGTATGCTAGTTTATTATTCAGAGATGATTTCATGATGAGTGTTGTCAATAACCAATTACAATACCAGGCAATTCATAGAACAAAATTTTGCAGAGATCTTGTTGTTTTTAATTCTAAAAAGTGTGCTACCCCAATTTTCAGATACCAAGCTGAGAGGCTGTTTAGACTATTTCTAGGCTAATTTTGCTTACACTGGGAGGGAAGGTGATTTCCAATAACCTTAAAATACCCAATTCATGTGCATCATTGTGAAAAAAGAGAAGGAACAGAAGGACAGAAGAAGTAGCAGGACAGAGAAAATGCCACATGGATTCAAGAGTTGAGAAAACTGACAGTAAAATATATGTTCTTTGGTTAGCAAAGAGAAAAGGGGGAAAGTATTGCATACATGATAGATACACACTAGCATTCTAAAGCAGGAGACAAGAATGTCAAGAGTGTATTCTTCCCCCGCTGCCAGATGGAAGGGCTATTATTATAAATGAAAGGCAGCAGTAGTGGATGCCAGGAACTTTTGTTGTGTGCCAGATTCTGAAGTCCAGATGCAAGCAGGTTACCCCTGGGACAGGACAGGCTTCAGCTCCCTCAGCAGAACAGAACCGATCACGGTTCTTTCTGTGTTGATGATAAGCTGGGCTGTAGAGCCTTCCTTCAGCTCCACAGTGACGAGCATCAATGACCCACTGTGCACAGTTTTAGCTGCAAACCTGAAGAAAAAAAAGAGGGGCCTTTTATCATGATGTGGGTAGGGGAAAGGAGACGGCACATATTCAAATAGGTTTAAAATAATTGTTTTCTCAGTAATTTCTTACAGGGTCCCTACTGCCAAAAACCCAAAGCCAAGCATTCTGAAAAATCAATAAGCTGCCCAGCACCATGCTTACCACGAGCAGGTGATTTTAGTGTACTGTTAGAACAGAACAAGGAAGTCTATTTTACTTATGAGTCTGGATAATGGATATATGTGAATAATTCTCCATTAATATATATTTGGGAATCATTCATTTGATATTCAACATTTCACCATGCATAGGGCCATTTAAAATAAACCACTGTATTTTTAAAACATATTAAGAAAAGGTACTTTTCTCAAAGAGCTTGAAATTTTAATTCCTCATATGTGAAAATGATTATCCAAGAAGTTAGGTAATTTTATGGACATTATAAAACTCATATCATTTCAAAAATTCAAGCATGCATGTTAAGATACTCAAATTCAATCTCTAATGATGGTGATGACATGTAACAAAATCACATGACAGGCAGGCGCAACACCACACTCTCTCTTTTTAGATTTTTTAATGTTCAGAACTTTAGATACTTCTTTTTGCTTTAGAATAGAGGAAACTTGAGGTCTAAGGCTCCATTACTAAATTCCAAGACATGAAGAATCTACTAATTACATGGAATTAAAAGCAAAACTAGCCTTTTAAGCACTGCAATTGACTGAAAAGCCGTTGGAGGCACAATGAACTTCTGTCAATCCTGCTAATTCATTCTGCACGCACAGTTGAGCCCCAGAGACATGAAGGAAGAGGACGGTACCCTCCTAGGCCTCCATTTTCCACATGGAGCATGTTCCACACATTTGGGGGGGGGAGGGGGTTTGATTGCAGGGATGACTGGAGAAAAACAAAGTTGCCGCACATGAGCTTTTGAAAACACTAACAAGTGTAGAGCAGGTCTGTGACCTGCTGTGACCCCACTTTGCAGGGCCAATCCCCTTTCCCCTTTCTGTATGACACGTGTCTGAATCTGAGCCATCTGCCTCAATTTGCGCAACATCTTCAGCCACAATGGCACCCAGTTAGCCCTGACAACAGCTCACAATACATAAAAATAAAACTGCCGCGCTGACAGCACGCTGCGGACTATTCAAGAGCAAACCAACTGGTCAGTGTCTCATGTCTGACAATTAGCATGGGCCTTGCGCAGAGCCCGCGGTGTCCTCAGGGATCTGTTTAATTACCATCAACATAAAAGAGGGAGTTTATCAGGAGACACTCAGAAAAACTTCACTCCCAACTTAATTAAAATATTAGCCACTTAAGCAGGAAGCAGATTCTCTTTAAATGAAAAGTAATTTCTTTTTTGAAATTTAAAAAAATGACATCAAGATCTTTTAACACATTCAATTCTTTTTTTCTGAAACCTAACGAGCCATTTTTGACCTAAACAGAATCATGAAAATCAGTTTCCCAACGATAATTAGAATAATGACTCAAAAGCAAAACAAATACACTAATTTTACGTAACTGAAAATATTATCAACACTTTTAGGTTGCACCTTAAAATGTGAGCTGGGGGACTGTTGATAAGGTATGTTAGAAGCCTTCCTGTCATTTATTTGTGTATTTTCTACAAACATGGAAAGCTACTCTCGCCAAATACACTGAAGACTGGTAAGGAGTCCAACAGAGCAGTTCTTCTACTTGAGAGAAGCAACTATAAGTAACCAGTTTAGGAAGAGAAATCATACCAGTGTTTTTAAAGAGATTTTATAAAGCTCTCATACTATACACATCTGTGTGCTCTTCAGAGGTCCACACAAGACATAAGGAACTGCACACCGAATTCCATCTTTTAGAGAACACAAGTATCACCAGCCCCCAAAGGACCTTCTTTCCTACCACCCCTTACAAGTTTATGCATTTCTTTTTTTTTTTTTTAAGATTTTATTTATTTATTTGACAGAGATAGAGACAGCCAGCGAGAAAGGGAACACAAGTAGGGGGAGTGGGAGGGGTAGAAGCAGGCTCATAGCAGAGGAGCCTGATGTGGGGCTCGATCCCAGGACTCTGGGATCACGCCCTGAGCCGAAGGCAGACGCCCAACGACTGAGCCACCCAGGCGCCCCTATGCATTTCTTTTGTCCACATTTTTGAGGTGGTTCTGCTTCACAGGAGAATCCTGTTTCTGTATTTCTGTTAAACCATGTCTGTCTGTCTGTTAAATCAAATGATACTAGGTGGCTCCTACTCATTTATGTAACTTTTCCCCCCACAGATCTGGTCATCATCAAATCTTCATTCAACACATATTTCAACAGAGGTCCCTATTTCTGACAGGGTTATAATTATGTAAACAATAGTCTTATTAGTCCCTTTATTTACTTAACACTTGTGTCTTGGGACTGCAGAGAAGGAGATTATATCTGAATAGGGACACAAAAGCACTTGAATTTCAGGGTTGCACAGCCCCAAGGCACATTTTATCTCTTTTCTATTTAAAACTTAGAGTCAATGGTACAATAATATAAACTCAAAGGAGACAAACGTCAATTCTGACGTCAGTATGTTTACACAGATTAAAATTAGTGTCTTATACATGTTTTTGAAACCCTATTACCACAAAGTTCTCAATACTGTAAAGAATAGGGGCATGAAAGAAAAGAGGTCTTTGCTTATACTACGGTGGAAACATGCTAAGCAAATCATCCTAGCAATAAAATCTCTTAGCTGGTGTAAAAGCTACTGCCTTTTTACTAGGTCTCTGTTCTAGTGGGCACAAATGGCGGAAGCAATGCTTTAAAGCAGAAGACTAGAAGATCAGATGTTCTGACATTCTCATTTCACAGTTCAAAAAGGATGTATTTAATTGGAACACAGCATGATTACACTGGTTTGTTTTGGTCCATGAAAAAGCAAAGCCACCCCCTCCCCCCAATTTATTAATCATTTAATGCCCGGACAGGCTATGCTTTAAAAATACACTGGAAGACAGTTATGGAAAGAGTGCCAGTTAATACATAACACATAGCTAGCTTTGGGATATAAGCAACATTGATTATAAAGACAGCTTGGGTCACACACTTCTATGCTAAATTTAATGGCTGACATCAGAACCTCTGTACTTGACCTCAAACGAAGATGAACACTGTGACCAAACTTTTTCAGAAGGCATGTGAAGTTTTTGGATCACGGGAATCATAATTGCAGCTGCTGTTTTAAGTGCTTTGTGTAGTGGGCACCCATTTGATTCTACGAGGCAGATCACTTTATAGATAAGGGAACTGAGGCCCACAGAAGTTGAGAAACTTGCTCATGGGCACACGGCTAGTGAATGGTTGAGCAGGAATTTGAGCCCAAGTATTGTGATTCTGGATTATACACATTCTCAAATATGCAAAATGCACTGATAAATTAAGGTTTTTCTTATTTACTCAATATGCATATAATCTATTATTGTTCCAAAAACTGTTAAGACGGAAGATTTTTCCCTTCAAAATTGTGTACTTGAATTTGTACCATTATGGAATTCAAAGCATCCTGACTTGGTGCTTTGTCATAATAACTTTTTAATTTCTGCCTTTAAAGATTTAAAAAATTTTAAACATCTCCCACCTCCTACTCCCTCAAAAGACACAACGGCAATGAAAAATATAAAACCTTCTTGAATGGAGCTATAACACGGGGAGGGACTCCTAGGAGGCCAACCAACCTCGAATACCAGTAACACCACAAATGAGAACAAATAAGAGGATGACAGTTAAAGATGTATTGCCTATGTATGACGGGCTCCATGTTATTAAAAGGATACCATCTAGGTATTTTTCGTAATTTTTCATTTTCATTCCACCACCAAGCACTTGCTGTCTGTAATCACCAACTGAGAAGGTAAAACTGTTTAGATATATCTGTATTTCGTTTCATTACATGCCTTTTTGTCTGTTATCTCTAGCAATTGACATTTAATCTTTCAAGCTTCTAAGAATTCTTAAAGAAAAAAGACAAAATAAACTGCTTGCCAAACCTAAATGAAGATACCACTTTTCAAAAAAAGTTAATTTATGTTAACTACTGACAGAATTATGAAAAAAGCTCAGATAACAACAACAAATTTGTATAAATTTATTATCTACAATAACGGCCTTATTCCCTCATGCACTTAAACCACACTTTTTTTTTTTTTTTTTAAAGATTTATGAGGAGCTGGCTATGGACCATAAATGTTCTTTGTCAGAAGGAAAAGAAATCCTACAACTCAACTGTTTGAACAACTGCAATTGTTAACAGGACAACATGAATTAAAAAGTATTTATCTGTGAGACTGCATCACTCTCCAGGGTATTCACAAACATAAAAATTTTTAAGTAGAATCATATTTGCTACATTTAATGCAACAGCTCTAAGACATGCTTTTTCTTCTCTTGGATAGTCTTCCTGGTTTCTGATTTTTCTATTCTGAGTTCAATTTTCTCGTGTTTTCTGTTCTACTGGTTACCAGAAGCTGTGACAATGGCCCACTCAAGCTAAAACTTTTTTTCCCCCCTACTCTGTACATGAAGCCTTCAATTACTGCCTGCTGAAGCAGACAGAATCCTATTAGTAAGAAAGACGATCACAAGATGCAGTGCCCTGCCCTAGCTGTATAAAAATAATTAGTCCAAAGTTGACAAATGTGTAATGAAGTCGCACAATCATTATATGTAAGAAATACGGGTTTGAATAAGCCTCCTAACATCAAATACCAAAGCATGATGATCTGGAGCACTGTTCTCCAAAAAATTTAAAATGATAAATCCTTATTACTTTGAGTTAATACAGAACATTTTAAACAGAGAATTGTAAGTTGTAAAAAAATTCCATTTTGTTGACTATAAAATTGTATTTTAAAGTTAAGCCCAACCTAACAGAATTAATACTGAGGAAAAAAATTACATGTGATTCAAGTTTAGGGAATATTCCAAAGCAATGTATTTTTCCCTATTATTTAAAAAAAAAATCAGCCAGCAATATTATAGTATTTTCCTTTAACAATCTGATGAGAAGATTTAAAAAAAAATGAGCTACCATCATAACTTAAGACTCTGTATTCTGTTCTAATCTTTAAACATGGTATAAAAAATGATTTTCCATACTATCTTGTTAATGACGCATTCTCTTTCTTTATACAGGAAAGCTAAATAAATCCCTTAGTGTACTTTCTTAAAGAAGACATGAAATATTCCAGTTATTCCAAAGCATTTTTCGTTTGTCTATTTGGTGGGGGTGGGATGGGTTGGGCCTTAATAGAAAACCAAATAGTAAAACAAATAAATTCTTACCCCATTCTCTTTGATTCCTTATAAAACTGTTAACCCGGAGGAAAATCATCAAGAATACCTCTCCTTCATTTCTACATGAAAACAGTTATATATATCCCTATCAGTAAAACTGTTACATTATAGAATATTACCGCACAACTGGTGGAATTAAAGAAAGCTTAAATAAAGAATGTTTAAAGCAAAATCAGCTGTGTAGTTTGGTTATTTCTGAAATATCCAAATATGCTTTCTGTGTAAAAATTAACTGAGGTCCACATTTGTTTTTCAATGAAATGCTGTTCACAGAGCCTGCAGAGATCAAAACAGCAGATAAAAAAGCAGTGCTGCCCTCTAGTGGACAATCTCCAACCTGAGCAAGAACTCTGATTTCTAAATAGGTTCCACAAATCTTTAGTCCCCTTTGAGATTCCAAATTTGTTATACAGGAGAAAAGACCAAAGCCTGATATCTTTATACTAATGACTGCTTACAAAAAAATATTGTTTTAAGACAGCTGAAGTATGGTTACTGTAGTATCAGGGCTTAAAAATTAGGCCAAGACACTTGTTTTCTATTATGGTCCTTCAAAATTACTTGCTATTTAAATATTTTACAGTTACTAGGGAAAAAGAAATAAAACAACAAACAAAAACAATAACACAAAGGTTGAGCAACCCAAGAACAGAAGAAAGGGAAATATCAAAGACCCCACCAAGAAGTGACTACACCATTCATGTTTGTAACCCTAGCACTAAGAAAATCTGTCACAAGTCTTCAAAAAATATTGAATGAAGGACTTGCACAGCACAGACATCTTATGATGGAAATGGTAGTACATACCAGTATTTCTCCTATTAATAACCATTAAACACATATGTCATAACAGTGATTTACTGGATGAGCTGAAGGCCTAGAAATGAAACATGTTGTTCTTTACATGTACTTCAATTGAATAAAAAGATTTTTGATTTTAAACCTAAAACAAACTGTCTTTAAATATGTTAGTAAATTAGAAAGTTGACTGCCGGGTTGCCATGGATACACTGTTCTACCCACAGCACCAGATTTCCCTAATACTTAAGGACCTAAGTAACAATAGTAAAACAACATTCATTCTATTAAGACTGTAATTATTCACAAGCTGCAACGTATTCAAAATTTGCAAATTCGAAAAGTGACACAGTAAACAAGATCCAAACACAGATTAAGATACACGGGGCAGGGAAAGGACTGTAAGTATTGAATACAAGTTAATAATGAGAACTGTTTTGGGTCTTATTGAATAAGCTAAGAGCTAAAACAGAATCATGGCAGAGACAAGGCTTTTTGTTTTCACTCAAATTATCACATTTTTCCCCTCACAGGGTCAATTTGTTATTCATGAAAGGGCAAGATGAGTAGATAGTATGACAACTCTTTTTAACAACAACACTGTTATTGAATGTCAGAATTCCAGAAACTGGGTTAAAATGTGAAATGGTTGGGACTGCTGAAAGACAAACTTTTACTTGTAGTCTGAGACTGTTTCAAAGATAGACTGTATGTAATACACTAATATAATTAACAATATACTCTTGCTGGAGCACAATGGCATGGCTATAAGAAAAAATCGAGTCAAACATCTCATCTGTTAGCATCTCTTAATAACTAATCTGTAAAAAGGAAGTGCATAAACAGGAAAAATATACTTTAACATGTGTCATGTAGCTGTCATTAACTCTTGATAATACAAGGTAGCCTCAAACTGTAAACCCTGGAACATTATTGGCCTTATAACCGCTTGGACCACTGGCTAAAACGCAGATTCCTGGGCTTACCCCAGATGTACCAAATCTGAGTCCCCGGGTGTAGGTCCCAGGAATCTGAGTTTTACACAACCCTCCACAGAATTCTTTTGTACAGAAAAACCTTAAAGATTTTGGAGCTGCAGATTTTTAGCTTTCTGCTTTTTGCTCACAGTGTATTAGTACCTTTATGAGAGGACAAGCAATGTATGGTTTCTACATTGTTGAATACAAACCTCGGTCATAAACCCTTACCTGATTTCTTTTTCAGAGGAACATAAGAAATTTTTCCTGGCCCTGGATGTACCTAAGATTCCCATTACTAGTCTCTCTAATTCTCTTTCCCTAAACACACTAAATATTGACATCTACCCTTTGCAGTACATTCATATACTGGTTTACTACTGTTCACTATGCCCCTTGTATATGCTTTATTTATATATTAGCTTATTAGTACCGTCTTAATATGCTTTAATACTTCTACAACACATAGAATCTCACATGTTTAAATATCAATATCTAACACAGAACATGAAGATATTCAGCTCCATAGTTAATAAATGTTTTGATGACTTTTTAAATTCTCATTTCTGTATTACCCCTTATCATGTGGTAGCTGTAATATGGAAAATAGCAGGTTGCCATAATGACTGTAAGTCTGTAGATCTCAATGGGGATGGTTTTGTTCTCAAAGAGCAGCCTTTTTAATCACCAAGCAAATACCAGAGAAATGAAAGTAAAGTTGTCTTTCAGTAGTATACTGGTTGGCTTTCTGAGACTACTGATCATTTAGAAAATCAAAACTAAATGTCATGTAACCTAACAGTAGATATGCATTCTCACTGATCTTGAAAAGCAGTTAATTACATAAGAAATGCTCCTGGTTTTTAAAATGAATTCCATAAAACGTGTGCTCCTTTAACTGACTTTTTCTTAATGGAGGCCATTCTCTGTTGATATGTAGGAACCATTTTCTGCTATGTACTCAATTAAAACGTCGCCTTTACACTATTATACACTTCTGCACATTAATGAAGATTCCCTTTTTCTTAGATAATTCTTATATTAACCATTTTTTAACTTGGCATTTAGTGTAAAAACTATTCAAATTTTAAGAGTAGTGGGAATAAATTATTCCAAAATTAAGGCAGTGGAAACTTTATTCATTGAATGGTCAGAAAGAATACTCTGATGCTTATTGAAAAGTCCTCTCAGAAATAAAACACCCTGAAATATTAAACAGAACATAGGCCAGCCAAGAATAATTTGTTGTACTGAAATTTGTAATATCTTAAAATACTAATATTCAAAATGCTTTTCACACTTGTTTTTTTTTTAAGTAATCTTAAATCAGTTACCATTAATAAATACAAGAATGGCTTTGGTCCTAGTCTTCATCAACTCAAAAAGCAACTGTCACAGAAGAATAAAGGAGTTACTCAAAAAACTTACAGGGATTTCAATTTTGTTATTGGCAATTAAATAACATATAAGTTTAGATATATAAACTCATTAATTCCAGAGGATAATATGATACTGAACACTACAGCTAACAACATGAATACAACTCAATAAAGTGGTAAACTGTTCATTTCTGTTATTATAATGTAAACAGTAATTACTATTTCATTTTAAATAACATTAAGAAAGGCACTGGTACAGATTTTACTAACAATTGTTCATTTTTGTTTTAATTGTTACCGAATATAAAAGAATGGCAAAAAAATGTTACATATGTAGGATGATAATTTTTAGTAATTTCTATATGAAATATACAAGTAACTCTAGGTGTTTATTACCTGGAAGCTTTCTGAAATTTAGAACATTAATATAGCCATACTTTAACTATGAGAGCAAATGCAAACATTTTCAATTATATATCATGAGACTTGTGAGGCAAATTAAAACAGCACAACTTAATCTTAATTGTAGATAGGCATGTTTTTCACTTTTGACTCCGTAGTAACTTGGGCTCCTCCCTTAAGTTACAGAGCCAAACACCAGGCTGCTGATCATACAGCTGGATTACAGAAGTGTCAAGACATTGCAGATGTGTATAAGGACCATAAACATTAAGTCTGAGGGCAATCTCTGCATTCCAAAGCCAAATATAAACAGTTCTTAGTTGTGTGTCTTCCCTGCATTAGTATAGATAATTGAGAATTGACTATAATTTAATCACTTGAACAGGCATTAAATTCCAAACCACCAAGACAAGTTACAGGCAATCACTCTAATAAAAATTACACAACTGTGCTAAGTGTCTTTCTTAGTCTATTTCCCAATAAGAAGGTAGATTTAATATTATTTGGCTTTGAGAAGGTAATTTAGCTGTTTTCTTCTAAGAAACAAGAATCTGGAAAGCTGCCACTGCTTTCAGAAACGTTAACCTACATATTAAAACAAAAAATAAATTAGAAGTTCCAACATAAACAAGGGCTACCATATGTCTTTCTGTACATCACAGAAGTACACGACTGAAGTATTGCTGGATACTAGATGTGTCAGGTAAAATTTCATATTGTATAAGCTAAAAGTTACAGTTGACATATGATATTTTGGTGTTTTAGAAATTTCAATAATTCAAAGTATCCATAAATAAAACAAAGAACTTCCGCTACAGAAAATCACCCAGGAAAGTAAAAAGAAGTATTTAAAGCAGAAAACAAAGCAGGAAAACTCAGAACGAAAATATTTTCATTGAAAAGCCTTCTGTTCACTTTTTCCCCTACTGAACAACATTAACTGATAAGTTGTAGTTGCATGGTGGTACCAGAATGATGACCTAATATCCATTTTATTATTTTATCATCACCCTATGTGAGATAGATAGTTTTTGTCAAAAATTAAGAAATGGAAGCATCAGACCTCTTAAATAACAGCTTAACTAAGGACCTTTCTCTAAAAACAAAACAAAATAAAAAAAAAATAGGGTAAATTTGTTTTTTGATTAGCACATGCAGTTTTCACTCTGTCACAATTAGTAGATGATTTTAGGCAACTTCAAATAATGGCAGATCAAGACTTGAACTCAGCTCTTCTGAGGCCAAGACCAATGTTCTTCCACAGATAAGACAGAATTTCAATACCCCTTCTTTTCCTTGACACCCCTCTCTAAACAGATGAAGATCTTAAAGTCCACAAGAAGTTATAACCTGTCTCAAATTACCAAGCCCAATAATAGCAGAGATAAATCTAAAACTCAGATCAACTGTAACACTCTTTATAAGAGGGTTCTCTTATCCTTGTATTAGTTTGAAAACATTTTTTTTAAGATTTTATTTTTAAGTAATCTCTACACCCAATGTAGGGCTCAAACTTAAACAACTCTGAGCTCAAGAGTTGCATGCTCTACCAACTGAGCCAGCCAGGCACCCATCCAAAAAAAAAAAAAAAAAAAATTCAGAAAAATTTTTTAAGGTCTGAAGGCATTTTTAAAAATTTTAAATTTATTTTCCATATACATGGATAAAGGCAGAAGTATGCCATTGGCAGTGGAATGGCAGAGGAATTAAAGATGGAATTAATGAATTCCTTTAAGCTCACAGAGGACTAAGTAACAACTGCATGTTTGTTTAAGGGGATCATTTTTGTCTTCACTTTCATTTCAAGCTGCTGGCAAACATAAGATCACAAAGAGGCAACCATATTAATCACATTTTCTGCTACCTTTAAGGACAAATGACTTGGATCTCATGCTTTAAATGCTCAGTGGTGAAGATATATCTGGTCTGAGAAACAGAAGCTGCATTTGGCCCCACACTGGTCTTCTAGTAGCTCCTTATTACTGGGAGCAGTCTCAAGGGACCACTGTAAAAAGGAACTCTGTATATGGTATTCAAACTTCCTCCATTTCAAGTAAAAAAGTCCAACTGCACTGCTTTATTATAGAACAGTTCTTCCTGGAAATCCACTGAATCTAGTGAAATAGGATAAATTTTCAACCATATCTCATAAAAGGTACCTTTACAAATCACCAAGCTATTATAAAATACAAGTACACTGTCTGTCCTTCAGGACAGTTCATCCCAGTGTACTAAGGATTACATGAAATAGGGAAGAGAGCCTTAACACAAACCAATCAATCAAATATCTCATCAAAAACAAAGGGAGGGGGGCAGATATAGGTTTCAGGGTTATTGTTTTCAAGGAAAACTGTGAAGTGAAGATTATATATTTATACATATCTATTATACATACATACACACAAGTTATCTCCACATCATGCGTTGGTGAACCTACCTGTGTATATTATCTTGGCCCGAAGGGACTACACCTACATTGGCTACATTTACAACCTTCTGAAGGATCACAGAGGGAGTGAAATTCTGTGGTGCAGCAATGATTACAGTAGAAGTTTCATTCATTCCTGTTAGCATTCCTGTAAGAGCAAAAGAAGGCTCCCTTTTACTAATTTCTTTATGAAAATTACATTAAAACAATTTCAAGTTCATAGCCAAAAATTAAAAACTTAAAAAAACCCTACTCCAGGATATAATTTTCAAGATAATTATCATAGAATTAAAATAATTGCAAATGTTATAAAAATGTTAAAATCCTTATTGTGTAGGAAAACACGTAAAGATGCAGTGTAATATAATTTTTAATAAATCCGATTTTCAATACTGTAAGATAAAAATGTAGAATCACAAAGACTCTATTCAATTTCAGTCCCTTTAAAATATACTCAATTAATTTGGACGATGTCAACTATTTATGCTTTTATTTTTATTTTTTTAAAGATTTATTTATTTATTTGACAGAGAGACAGAGAGAGAGAGAGGCAGGGAGAGGGAACACAAACAGGGGGAGTGGGAGAGGGAGAAGCAGGCTTCCCGCTGAGTGGGGAGGCCAATGTGGGGCTCAATCCCAGAACGCTGGGATCATGACCTGAGCCGAAGGCAGACACTTAACGGCTGAGCCACCCAGGCGCCCCTATGCTTTTATTTTTTAAGAATTTATTTTCCTCTCCTTTTCATTCAGAGATCTCCCTCACCAAATGCTGCCTAAGAACAAATCAAAGTGATTCTGGAATAACTAACAACATTGCCTGATGAATGGCCTCAACTGATGGATCAAAGTTATCTTAGCAATGGCTTAAAGTCACTGAACAGTTATGGGGTTCTAAAATACACGCACGTATCTAAGTAGCTATATTATATTTATACCTAAATATAATAGTATTTGCATAGTGAACAGAACCTAGTGAGTAGAATAAAAACACCAACCGAAATTTCTGAAGCAAAACATTTGGAAACAAAGGGAAAAATGTGAATGGAAAACCTTTTATTCCAGAGACATTTAAAAGAAATATTTAAGAAAAAAAAAGTTAAGCAAAATCAGGAACAAAAACCATACGGTTAACATACGACATGCCATTAGTATCAGAATTTCATGTAAAGATGTTTAGTGAACAAATTCAATAACATGCCAAACACCTGGAACAAAAAATGAAATTTAGTACCGAGGTTAAAAAAACCCAAAATAATTATAATAAATGCCATCTACCTGGATCTGTGATGTAAGTCATTGACATCTAATGGTATCTAGTAAAAATGATTATCTTTTGAGACATTTGATATGTGCATAAAAGCTTACAAAATTTATGAAAATGGTAAAATTCGATTTTATGTTCAAAAGGCCCTGAACCTTCAGGGCTATGTACTTAATTTGGTTATTTATTGCAAATGCAACCTGAAATTTAAAAGAACCCCTATGATTAGCAGCATAGAGATTCGAAAGCCCAACACTGTAAAAAGACTTACCTAGCTTTTAACAAAGAGCAGGTTTTACTAACCACTTTCAAACTCAGGGACACTATGTTCTGTCTTAGACTGTTTAACTTCAATATTAGGCAAAAGCTTTAAAAACTACACAAGCAGTCAGACACTGCTTTTAAGTAAAGCACAGTGGCTGCTGACATAACACTGCTGAGAGATGTGTGTACTCATTTAGGATTTAAACCTTCTCCATTAAGCTCTATTGAAGAGCAACTGCTGAATAAATGAATGCAACTATGTTTATGTTAAAAGCCTGTTTCCCGCAGCATGTAATTAAAGGAAATGTTGTACAAAGCCAGTACTTTTGTCAAGCTCCTGTAAATGGAAAGATGGATAGCACTCAGAGAAGTGAATGCATTGCTTCATATTTAACCTTAACACTCTTGTCATTAATGGTTTGTCTAACTTGGTCTATAAAAGACAAGGTACTGCTCCATTGAAGTAAAATTTAAAAAATCAACTAAACCATGCTTTTCAGAACAGAAGATTCATTATCGTCAGCTAATGTATTGGCATAAAGCAAAGTAACATCCTATCAAGTAAGGCACACATTCAATCTGCCTTCCCACCCCCCTTTATTTTTAACTCATGCTGTTTTATTGTTATAGGCAATTTGTACCACTCAGCATGACAGTGTAAACTGAATCAAGATTAATTTACATGCAAAAGAACACTTAGGAGAGCAGCATGGTAAGCAAATGTATTGTCTCGATTGCTGAGGTGGAAAAAGAACCTGGAAAGAAAAAAAGGTGCTCTAATTAAGGGGCATCAAATATGATTGCTTGTGGTAGTTAAGGGCCAGAAAATAGTAAATGTCTGACCATTTAAAGAATTAGCATCTTGCTAGCTAGGAAACCATAAGATGGATGCATAAATCATAATAAAATTAAGTAAACATTCTAGGTTTCTTAAACCAGAGATTTTTCTAAATGAAAATATATCAGGAATTCTCAAATTAACGAGAAAGAAAAATATGCCAAGGTATCATTAAAAGTTTCTCCCACAAAAAAAAACAAAACAACAACAACAAAAAAACAAAAAAACAGACTTTAGATACCATATAGGCTGCTCACACATCATAAAGGTAAAGTTACCAGGAAAATACTTTGAAATTGTCAGACTATAGAATTTGTTGCTTCATTAGAATTTATCTAAATTTTGGAGAGGCAGGGGGACAGAGTACTTAATTTAGCCTATCAGCTGTACTTAACTGCTAAAACGTAAATCAAATAATATAAGAAAAAATTAAAAATTTTCTCTAAGTTAAAGATTTCTAATTTAACATAAGAAAATGAGTAATAGGAGGCAGTCTGGAATAAACAGTTGGCTTACATCTCTTATAATAATTAAAACTGCCTTAAGAAACCAAATTTTTTTGAGAGGATCTCATGTTATTTACAGTACCAAAATCATTCCATAGCTAGATCATTAACTAATTCTGCAATGCTCAAAACTCAATGAAAAAAATTTGGCTTCTGGTTTAAAGGTCTTAATATGAATATTATAGGTAACTTCAGTATCTTGGAAAAACCAGTCTTTCTTTTAGCACTTTGACCACCAACCTTATAAACATGCATGTTTAGCCATGGAACTCTAAATGCAGCATCCAAGAAAAAAATAAATAGATCAGGCTGCATAACAGAAATAAAACCCTTTTCATTTTAAAATAGGTTAATATGCACAACGTGTTAGATGCACTCTTATTTAATACTGTACAAACTTTTAATTATGTACATCTTTAGTGTAAAAATAGAACAATATTCCTCATCTTTATGATTTTTCCAGTTAAATCCTAATTAATGCATTTAATGCATTTCTTAAGCCTTAAAATACATGTCCTGTGACATGAGGTATTAAGTATCTAAGTTCATTTTATTTAAAGTAGAAAAATTATGTAATGTATGCATGCAATGACACACACAGGTGCTTTTTAAATTTATTGGTATTTTACCATCCAGAAGTTTGAACTGATAAAATCTGAGGAAACGGATGTTTAAGATTTTCAGTTAGTGAGTCCTTTCTAGGTATCATTTGTTGAAATAAGCTAAGTTCTTCCTAGAGTAGTAAAACAAATACATGTGTAAATTTCAGAATTGAGACCTCGATTACCAAACTAGCTGAAATCTATAACTAAAAAGATGCTATCGAAAAGACTCTTTAAAGCTGTGGTAAATTTGCCAGCATCAAGTCCCATATCAAAGAATGAATTCAGGAAGACAGAAAGAATGATACAGAAATGCCGAGAGACTTGCAAGGATTTACAAATACTTCATATAAACAAATTTTCAAATAGCTTTATTCAGAGTAGCCTTTCTGCTCTATTAAACATAGCAAACAGCTGCCAGATTTATTCAGACAAATAATCAACAACCATAGAAGTAAAATGGCAGAAGAAAAAGGAATTTTGGCAACAACTCCACAGAGGACCACAGCTGTTCTGCAAGCGTACCTCTCTCGTGCGCTCACGGTTCTGTATGGCTAGTCAGGGAAAAATCCCTCAGTCACAGCAGAGCACAAAACACTTAATCGAAATATCAAGTATTCTAAACCAAAGCTGAGGGACAGAAAAGGTATACGATAATCTGCTGCTTTAGATATACTCTAGCCGCACTTTTCAAAAAAAGACTATCCCCTTAACAATAAATGTGCCAAAGCCTTATTTGTCACTTATGTGCCACTCACCTGGGTTTGCTGAGCAGGTGTAAAGCAGAGAGGCAGGCTTTAGCCAGCAAAGGGTAAGAATAGCAAATGTAAGCATCAATTCGTCAATAGAAAAATGAAATCATAAAATCACAAAGATGATTTTCTTCTATAGCAATAGTCAACTTCCAAGAAAAGCAAATGCAAAGAGGGGTTTAGTCATTCTTTTTTATCACTTAAGAATAATGCAGAAAATAAAAGATTACTGTTAATTTACAGTCTTATATGAAATTTTCTTTGTGAGATTCTTCTACAACAGGTCTTTGGAACACTGGCTTACGGCAAAAAGAAAAAGAAAAAAGAAAAAAACCAGATCTTTGGCACTATAATGATGAAGTGCCAAGAAGCATGTGTTTCTCCTTAGGTATAGATATTCGTATGTGCCCAGTACTTTCTGGAGGCATGACAGATATGATTTAATGACCTCAAGAAGAAGGAATCTTTGTTTGATAACCCCTCTTGAGAGAATATAGCTTACCTTCACTAAACTTTAAAAAACTGCTGACTACACCATTTAAATATGCCCTAGTTTTATATTATCTCTAATTCAACACATCAAGTCACAGTTATTTCCCCTTATTCATATAAGAAAATAAAATTCATTTTTATTAGCAGGGATGCTGGACTTCAGGGTAAGCACAACATATTAATACTTCCATTCTGCTGAAAATATTTTCTTTTTAGGTGCATATCTTAAAATATTTCAGTGCTGATACAGCCGGGCAACACAGCATTTCTTTACTATAGAATTAGGTCAAAAGAAAATGGAGGTATTTTGATGTTATAATTAGAACTTTATCTTGAAGGGTGAGGCACTCCAATGGGTACAGGGAGAAATATATTAGTAGGACATGAAAAACAGTTCTATAGTGAAAGAAAATACAGAGCCATAACATTCATAGTGGTAGAACTTTGATAAGTCTCAAACCCCTCACATTTTCACTAATACAAAACACGTGAGTACATCATTTGGTTGACAAACCCACAACTCCCAGAAGTGAAAAGTTAATCATGAATCAATTTATTAAAGACATATTAATCAATTTTCAAGTATGCCAGGAATGTAGACAAACATGTACTTTTAAGGTTATTTTATAGAAGTAAAGGATTAGCAAAAACTGGAAGATTATTCACAGACATCTTTTAATGGCTATGCATATATGGTAATTTATTTTAGAGATGAGAAAGAATGAGCACATATTATTTGGGATGTCAATTTCTAGTAAATTGTAGTAATCTCTCACCTTGCTCTTTCTTAAAATCCTTCTCTGACATGGCCACAGGTAAAAGCAGTTCTCCAACAGGTGGCTGAATATTAACATTGAAGCAGTCATCCTTGGTACTAAGAGAAAAACATATCAAAGCTGACTAAATGCTGCATAAACATTCTCTTTAATACTATGCAGTTAAATGTAATTAAAACATATGCCAGCATAAACAGTATAAGATCTTCTTGGCTTAACTAGAACAGCTAAAAAGGCTTGAAAAATTTTTCAACACTATTTGCAGGGAAATACATCTGTTTCATCAATTGGAAAACTTTGTTTTTTTACAGAAATATGTAGTTATAGTAAATACACCATTTGATGTAGAACTTTTAAAAACAGGTAAGCATCAAGGTCACACATACCCATTACTACCAAAGGAATGCTTCATGCAGCTCATAAAGAAGTAATATTTTCTCTTTACTCTGTATGTTTTAAGTATAGAAAATGGAATGCTTTAGTCTTAAATGGTTAAGATCTCTTTTTAAAAATAATTTTTAAGGGTGCCTGGGTGGTTCAGTTGGTTAAGCATCTGCCTTTGGCTCAGGTCATGATTCTAGCGTCCTGGGATCGAGCCCCAGATAAGGCTCTCTGCTCAGCGGGGAGTCTGCTTCTCCCTCTCCTGCTCCCCCTGCTTATGCTCTCTCTCTCTCTGTCAAATAAATAAAATCTTTAAAAAATTAGTTTTTAGTAAAAATAAATGTAAAAAATAAAATGGAGTGGCCGTACTGTGTTTAGATATGTGCTAATAAAGTAATACCTCATCTGCAAATCTGCTTTTTTAAAACAAAAACTGTCATTTTTTTAGTAGTGCTTTTCATTAACATTATTGATCAACATGTGGTAAAAGTTATTATTTGAAATGACAGGATATGAAGAATTTAGGAAAGGCAACTTTGTACCCATATCAGATACAATAATAACACTGAGTGCATTTATTTTAATCTTAGGACAGACACTATTCTCTAAAAAATTATTAAAATTTCTTAAAAAAATTTTTGTTAGGTTACATATTTCAAGTTAGGTTGATAAGTGTATCAGTGAGGAATATGTTTGGCTGCAAATAAGCAGAAAATTCAACTAAGAATAGGCACTGATTGTTTAGTATACAACAAATCCTGGAGTTACCAAAGGCTGGTTCAATGGCTTAAAGATGCTGTTGAGGACCCAGGTTTCTCTAGCTTTCCACTCCACCATCCCTAGCGTGTTGGGTCTCATCCTCACAACCGCCAGATGGCTGCTGCATCTCTAGGTAGCACTTTTACATTCCGTTGAAGAAGAAATAGTGATAATGGAAGAGTAGTGAATAAGTGAGTCAACTACATCTACTCCTTTTTATCAGGAAAGATTCTGTCCCCAGAAGGACTTCTACTTCCACGTTAGAACTGCATTTCATGGCCAGTGGGAAGGTGGACAGGGAGATGGGGACTTTGGGTAAAAAAATAACAAACATGAGGTTAAGAAACACTTTTTATAAAAAGAAAAAAAGAAAATCCATGTTTATGCTATTATAGAATGTATTCTTATAAGCTGCTTTCTATTTTTTATGGAACAAGGCAAAGACCAGACTTAAAAAAAAAAAGAATGTTTTGAAATTATTCACATGTGGATTGTCTAAGGCAAACCAACAAATTCAATTTTTTATTAATTCAATATACATCTACTGAATACAAACTAGATCCCATGTACTGTGCAAATACCTGGGACCGATTTTTATAAAGAGAAGTGAGACTGACCTTAAAAACTTACAAGTCAGTGAGAGAGGAAGAGTTCAATTACATTAATAAAATGGTAAAAGCTACATTAGAATGATACGTGGAGTATTATAGTCCACAGAAGAGGGACTGATTAATTCTGCAGGAGTGAGGTAAAGATACATTACCAACAGGAGAGAGAGGGGCATTCTAGGTATTCTAGAACTCTGTTTTGGGAATGATGAGCAGTGCAGTATGTCAACAGATGAGGCTGGGGCGTACTGTAAAGAATACCTTCTACATTCATGACCATTCACCCCTCTTCTCCCAGGACAGTCCCAGTTTGTGGCTGCTGTCCTGAAATCCTGTTCAGTTAATGTCTCCCTTCACTCTCTAAACTGTCCTGATTTGTATGACAAAGTGTATGATTACTTCATGCATGTAACTAAGACAAAGGTGTTTCAATGTTTCTTGAACAAACAAGGAAAACTACCGGAGATTTTCACAGGGGAAAAGAAATGATCCCATTGTATTTCAGAAACTCTGGTGGCAGCATGTAAGATGTAATAGAGGAGAAACCTAAGGCAGGAGGCTAGTTAGGAATCTAATTTAAGTCTGGGCAAGGGTTTTTACATAGTGTGTTTTACTTTAGTAATTTCTAACAATCAATGATCCTAAGAGGTAGCTTCTGTTACCTCCCTACTTATTGATGAAAATTAAACACCACATCCAAGGTCACACAGCTAGCAAGTGGCAGTACTGGGATCTGAACTCAGGTCTATCCTACTCCAAAGTCTGCTATATGATGCTGCTTTAGATATATTTTTTGATTCTGCCTTATAGGGCTGCACTCCTGGGGCAGGTAGCACCGAGAACAGGGGAGATGGGGGTATTTTAGAACTAAAAGGGAAAGATACGATGATGGATGGAAGGGACTTTGAAACTTCTAATGTGAAAAACAGGGAAAATGACACTAGTGAAAAAGTAGAGTTTTGGGGATTAAATAAAACGATTTGGCTTTAATCATGTTATATTTTGAGTATCACTGAATTATCCAGGAAGAGAAATTTAGCAGATAATTGGTAATACAAATCAAGAATCAGAAAAGAGGTCAGGGCAGTATATATGAGTTTGGAAGTAATCAGAACGGTAAAGGGAAGAGCTGAAGCCTTAAAAAGAGGTAAGATCACAGAGGAAAAGAGGATACGCCAAGAGAAAGGATAGGGTGGAATCCTGGGGAGGACCTACATTTAAGTAGAAATGGAAGAACTGCAACTTGCAGAAGAAACCGGCAAACAGTGGTCAGGGAGAAAATGTGTGTGTCAAATAATGCAAAGAGGAATAAAAAGCAGCAAGTGTGACTGCGGACCTAAGCAAGGCAATTCAGATGGAAGGAAGAATGCAGAATGCCATGAGTTGAACAGTGACTGAGAAGACTGAAAGATGGGACAGAAAGCACTGACGCTTCATGAGGATGCAGAGGCAAAAGAATGCTTAATGAAACCTGAGCATGTTCATGGGCTGAGGGGAAAGAGCCAATGGAGAGGAAGAAACTAAGGAATACCTGATAGGGCGAGGCCTTAGAGGAGGTAAATGAGCACGGGATTAATAACCAGTTAGCCAGCAGGATGCGTCTTCCCAAAGCAGCAGAGAAGTGGTTAAGACTGCGAGAAGCATTGAGGGTAAGGCTCTTGAAGGATGAGACTACACCTGATATAGTGGAAGGCTAAGTCATATTAGAAGAAATATGTAAAGACTGATGGAGTAAATGGATAAGTGTGTGTGTCTATATACACATACACACATGCACACACATATAATTTATATATATACAATTTATGTGTAATATATATAAATATATATGAGCTATGTGGCATATATAATATATATGCCATATATATATATATGCCATATATATAAAATATATTATACATGTAGGGAGGGCATGGTAGAGGAGTATAATTAAAACAGGACTACTGGGTGAAATTATATTTATTATACTATCATTACTTGTATTTTCTTTTTTAATTACAGATGAAATGAATCCTTCCCAACAGTCCTGAAGGATACGATCTGTGCCACTGATTAAAGGTAGCTGTATAAGGGTGCGTGGGTGGCTCAATCAGTCAAGCGTCTGCCTTCAGCTTAGGTCATGATCCCAGGGTCCACTGGGCTCCCTACTCAGCAAGGAATCTGCTTCCCCCTCTTCCTCTGCCTCCTCCCCGCAACCCTGCTCATGATCTCTCAATTTCTGTCTCTCTCAAATAAATAAATACAAGCTTAAAAAACAAAACAAAACAAAACAAAAAAACAAAGGTAGCTGTACAGCTCTGACTCCCAGGGAGAAGGGTGGGAGAGCAGCGAAGAAGGGAAAGACTTGCCTTCCAAAGCATATATGAAAATGTAGGTGGGTAAGCAGCAGGTTTAAGTTTGGGGGGAAAAGTGATCCTGAAATTTCCCCACTAGCAATCTGCAATCAAGTACTCAACTTGACTGGGTACGTTTTGCTTTTGTTGCTTTTGGCTAATGATATTTTATTTTCTGTAGCTGGTAAAATGGTTAACGTTATGTATGAAAAACTAAGGACAGAAGTTCATCCAAAATAGGTCTTATGAAGGCAAATGTAAATAAAATTCGAACACTGTTGTGGCAGATATTACTTGCTGCTTATTCAGTATCTATTTTTTTTCTTCTTTCCTGACATAATCCTGACTTTGTTCAGGTAAACAATGTGCCCAACTGAAACATTGTATCTCTCAGCCTCTCTTGTGGCTCTGAGTGTCTGAGTGATCAAGTAACCCAGTTACAACCAATGAAACATAAACAGAAGTCCACCGGGGGTTTCTGGGAAAGTCTGGCTTTTCCAACAGACATGGCTCTTCTCTCCATGTCACTTTGTTTTCTCCTTTTTTTTTTAAATCTGGAAGGCAGATAGAAGCCTGAAAGTAGAGCAGCCATATTGTGACCATGAGGACAGGCAGACACATGCTAATGAAATTAGCACATGAAAACAAACAAACAAACAAACAAACAAACAAACAAACAAACAAACACACACCTGCTGGAAAGACCCAGAAGACACTGTGGAGCTACTTCAGCATCTCTTAACTGCTGACCTCTGTTCTTGTACTAGCAGAATAATAAACCTCATTTGGTTAAGAAACCCCCATTTGGGCTTCTGTTACACACAAGTGAATGCAAAATCTAACTAATGTAACTAGCATTTAACATACTTCATAAGCCAGTTTTAGCTTCTAAGCAAGGTCTGGCTTAGAATGGAGTAAGGTGGAATATTCCCTCTTTATTTTGGGGAAACTTTACTTTCATTTATATTTTTATTAGTGTTCATTTATATTACTATTCTAGGATGTCCGCCATAGTTTTCTATGTGCCTCCTTTTCTACCATTTTGCCCTTTTTTGTTGGTTTCTTCTCTCTCCTTACAGCTTTCCTTCTCTTTCCCCCTCACCTCTTTTTCTTCTCATCTCCCTTTGGTTGAATGTGGGGCTAAACATAGATATCTTGGCAGGGATAGAGAATGGTGAAAATGAGTAATGATACATGTTCATGTACTGGAATTAATAGATCAACAAAGTACTATTATTAGGCAGCTCTAAAAAGCCTAGTTACATGCGATCAAATGGCATGATAGTTTAATGTAATACAAGATTCTACCTGTTATATTTAACTGTAATGCACATACTTGTACTACGTACAATTTCATTTCACAAACTCCTGCAATCCAATTTGGTAAAATTTCTAGGTAAGAGAAAATGGGCAAGGAGTCTAACCTTTGTGAAACTCAAGTTTCCTTATCTATGAAGTTAAGAAAAATGGCACTTACCTTGCAGGCTACTTCTAATGATTAAATGAAACAACATAGCCAATATGGTGCTTAATCCCATAACAGATACTCAAAACCTACATTTATAATACGGTTGTATCATAATTTATTTCAGCATTTCCCTATTGAGTCTCATTTGCAATCTTCCCTACTGTAAATAATGCTTACTTGATACCCTGACTAGATCTATTTTCTTCTGCACAAGCACCAATATTTCCCTAGGCCTGATACCCTGAAGAGGACACTGTTAAGTAGAAGAGTATGAACATTTAGCATTTTGGTAGGGCCAAACTGCCCTTTAATTGGTGTCAATTAAAGTCCCATGGACAGTATACCACAATACATGTCCCTACCTTATCAATGCCAGATACTAAACTTATTTAAAAATTTTGCCAATCTGGTGAAATGTTTTAATTTTGATTTCTCTGCTACCAGTGATGTTAAACATCTCATGTTTATTGGCCATTTGCATTTCTTTTCTTGTAAACTGCCTAACCTTAGCCTTTCTCTACCTTTCTACTGAATTCCTTTATACTGATTGTGTTACCTTACACATTATTAAACTTTTGTCTGCTACATATGCTGCAATACTTTCTCACCATCTCTCACCTGTTATGGTATCTACTTTTTCTTCTTTGTAGAGATGTTTAAAATTTTTAATAGTTACACATGATCATTTTTCTCTTTATCTTTCCGAGTACTGTATTTTACTTAAGATGTTTGCCCCCAAAGAGTATGAAAACATTTGTGTATATTACATTTAAATACATTTGTAATTTTTTATGATTTATGACATTTTCTTTTCCAGATTAATTAAAAAAAATTTGTCAAGTTCCCTGAAAAGCCCTACTGGAATTTTGCCTATAATCACACTAAAGTTGACGATTAATTGGAAGTGAAAGTACTGTCTCCCACTTAAGAACATAGTATATGTATTATTTTACTTATATCTTCTTTTCATGCCCTTCAGGAAAGTTTCAGGTATTTTTTTTTTTTTTAATTCCTATGTGGGTACTTCCTGTTAATTTATTCCTTTTGCTATTCTTAGAAATAGAATAATTTTGGGGCGCCTGGGTGGCACAGCGGTTGAGCGTCTGCCTTCGGCTCAGGGCGTGATCCCGGCGTTATGGGATCGAGCCCTACCTACATCAGGCTCCTCCGCTATGAGCCTGCTTCTTCCTCTCCCACTCCCCCTGCTTGTGTTCCCTCTCGCTGGCTGTCTCTATCTCTGTCAAATAAATAAGTAAAATCTTTAAAAAAAAAAAGGAAATAGAATAATTTTATTTGTAATGTTTTAAAATTGGTCATTCCTGTTATATAGAAATGTTAATGATTTCCATTTAATGATTTCTAAACTCATTAATTAGAATTTCTGTTGATTCTAAGACTTTCTAGGTTGATAATTATAGGGGATAAAAATGATAATTCAGTCTCTTCCTTTCTAGGATTTCTACCTCTGTTTTTACTTGTTCTATATTAGCTAGAACTTCCATATAATGTGAACTAGTATTGAAAATGGGTAACCTTCTTTTGCTTTTCTGACTTAAAAGAGAATGCTTCTGCTATTTCATGTGGTAATAGGTAACTTGTAAGGCCCAGAAGTTGTTTGAATTTACAACACCAAGTGGTATGTACACTCGTGTGCTATCCTTTCAGGTTTTAAAATCGGGGTGGGGGTGCCTGGGTGGCTCAGTTGGTTAAGAGTCTGCCCTCGGCTCCAGTCATGATCTCCAGGTCCTGGGATTGAGCCCCACGTGGGGCTCCCTGCTTAGTGGGAAGTCTGCTTCTCCCTCTCCCTGCCCCCCAGCCCCGCTTGTGCTAGCTCTCTCTCTCAAATAATAAACAAAATCTTTAAATTAACATAAAATTGGGATGATACTGAACTTTATAGAATGACATGGATACTTTCCTTATTTTTCTCTGATCTAGAAAAGTTTAAATAATACAGAGATTATCTCTTTTCTGAGGTTCTGGAACAATTTAATCAATTTTATTCCTAACATGTTTTTTCCAGGAAACCACTCATTTCATCTAAATACTCTAATTCATTGTATAGAAAATAATTCTATAGAATAACAGAGTATAATATTATTTTGTAATTCATAAGATCTTGTTTTTTACCACCTTCCTCTTTTCTAATCTTTCTTATGTCTTTTTTTTTAAATCTCTAATCATATTAGCCTGAAGTTTTTCTAATTTTTTTTGTACATTCCATCCTTTTAAAAAAATATGTATTTTTTTGTAGTCAGGAAAAAAAGGAATTCTTTGCAAATACACATATCTTAGATCAAGCCAGGTAAGTGAATTATTGAAATTTTGTGAAGTTATGTGTATATCTATATTTACCTGAATGTTTATCTAAATAAATATCTACCTTCCTCTTTGATTTGTTAACAAATGGCTTTGTCAATTTCTCCAGAGTTTCATTACTTTTTGCTTTATGTATTACAAAGCTATGTTACTGAAAAGTTTGTAATTTATATTCTTGTAGAGGACTGCAACAAACAGGACATTTTCTTAATATGAAGTGCTTTTAAAATTTTTTTAGTGTTAGTATTGTCCCATTTTCTTTTTTATCACCTTTCTGATAACAAACATACACACATACTTATATATTTTATTTTGTTATCCTCAATTTTTCTTTCATTCCTCTTTTTTAAAAAAGATTTTATGTATGTATGTATGTATTTAAAGGAGGGGGTGGGCAGAGGGAGAGGGAGACAGAGAATCCATGCTGAGTGTGGAGCCCAATGCAGGCCTCGATCTCAAGACCCTGATTTGAGATGAAACTGAGTCGGACGCTTAACCAACTGAGCCACCCAGGCGCCCCTCTGTCATTCTCTTTTAAGGTGGGGTTCTTACAAACAGCATATGTTCAATTTTGTTTTTACATATTTAATGTAATTAGAATTTACCCTACTGATACGAATCATGATTTCTAGTATGTGTGGCCCCTTCCAGCCACATTTTGTGTTCTATTTACCATGTTTGTTTCTTCTCCTTTGTTAAACTGATTAAGTTTTAATCACTCCTTTTCTTCTTACCTCTAGTCATTTGGGGTTATTATATCTCATATTCCCATTATTTTAGAGGGTAGCTTTATTTTTTAAATCATTATATTTAAGCTTCTTTTTGCCATCAATCAATCCTTTTGCCAAACACCATCATTCCTTCTCAAACTTGTCTATGTTGGGATTTTGGTTCCAGTTTATTATTAAAATTTATTTTCTACATTTTGTGTGAATGATTATTTTACACACTGATAGGTTTTACAGGTAGAATTCTTTGTCTATTACTTTTTTTTGGACTCTGGGCTTTTCTCTGTTTCACATTAAACAAAGGATTTACCACAGTATATATTTGAGTAATCCTTTCAAAGAAGGGGTCTGTGGGTGGTAAACTGACAGAATCTGCTTGTCTGAAAAATGCCTATTTGGTTTCCTTAAAATTTTAAAGGTCATGTTCTTTGCCTTCTGGCTACCAGAAATGATGACAATATTGATGAGAAATCTAATTCTGTTCACATTCTTGTTCTTTTTCAGGTTAAGTTGCTTTTTCCCCCCACTCTGTAAGCTACTACTGGGGTTTGCTCCTTATCAAAAATTTCCACCAGAATATGGTCTTTCTGATTGTCAATCACATTCATCCTACTTGACCTCTGATGGGTCCTTTCAATCTAAAGGCTTGTGCATTTCTTTTGCTTGGGAAATTTTTTCTCCTATATTTTATTATTTCTTCCCTCCATTATTTCTTCTCTTTCCTTCTAGATTTATTAGACAAATTGATTCTTTTAACCTTTCTTGCACGGTTTTTCCATTTCTTTTTTCTCTCTATTCCAGTTGATTTCACTGACTTGCTCTTCCAGAACACTAAATCAGTACTCAGCTGTGTGCTATTATGCACTTACTGAATTTCTTTTGGCACTATGTTTCCAAATTTCTAAGAATACATTTAAAATTTTCTAATTGCTCCTTTTTCAAAACAAGCAATATGTTCTTGCTTTGTAGATGTAGTGTTCTCTTAGATTAGTTATAATTTTTAAAGCTATCTCTTCTCTTTCTCAAATTGTCTAATCCCTTCATGGTGAGTCTTTGTAATGACCGTGAGCCTTCCCTTTCAAACTGATACTTCCCCTCAAAAGTCTGGTTCTCCTAAGCTGTGCATTTATATTCATAATGAAGGACTGGCTTAATTAACACACACAGCAAGTCTGCTATCTATTAGTTTTATTTATTTTAAAGATTTTATTTATCTGAGAGAGAGAGAGAGACAACACGAATGGGGGTGGGAGGAAGAGGGTGAGGGAGAAGCAAACTCCCTGCTGAGCACACAGCCCAACATGGGGCTCCATCCCAGAACCCTGGGAGTCACCCAGGCACCCCTATGAGCTATATTTTAGACAAGTTTCTTACTCTTACTGTGCCTCAGTTTATTCGTCTCTAAAATGGGATAGTAATATTTATCTCTTGGGACTGTTCTGAGAATTAAATAAGTTAACACTTACAACACAAGTGTTTATAAAAATGCCCACTACACTGCAATTGTTTGATACGCAGTATTACTACTGTGGGTTTCCTCTCCTCTGGTGGGCTAACTTATGTTTCCTTGTGGGTGAGACATGACTGGTTACATGGATATGAAGTTGGGAGGCAGGGGCGCCTGGGTGGCACAGCGGTTAAGCGTCTGCCTTTGGCTCAGGGCGTGATCCCGGCGTTATGGGATAGAGCCCCACATCAGGCTCCTCCGCTATGAGCCTGCTCCTTCCTCTCCCACTCCCCCTGCTTGTGTTCCCTCTCTCGCTGGCTGTCTCTATCTCTGTCAAATAAATAAATAAAATCTTTAAAAAAAAATGAAGTTGGGAGGCAGATAGGCAATGGCCTTATCTTTCCAACAACAGGTTTAAGAGTGACTCTGCTCTAGTGGTAGAGAGCTGAGAATATTACTCCCTTGGATAGAACTGCGTTTCATCCCATCTTGACCATCCCTGCCTCCTTCCCACAAACTCAAACTGCTGTTGTCTTAGACCCCCACATCAGCACCAAAAGTCCTTCCAGGAAAGTAGTTCATTTTCCTTACAGTGTAATTTTTAGGTCTCTGACTAAACGTGAATGTTGCCTGCTGCTAGGGTAAGGCTGGAGAACTGGGGATTGGAAGTAGTTCTTTGACTTCCCGATGACTTACTCAAACTTTTTTTTTTTTTTAAAGACTTATTTATTTATTTACTTACTTACTTATTTATTTGACAGAGATAGAGACAGCCAGCGAGAGAGGGAACACAAGCAGGGGGAATGGGAGAGGAAGAAGCAGCCTGCCAGCGGAGGAGCCTGATGTGGGGCCCGATCCCAGAACACCGGGATCACGCCCTGAGCCGAAGGCAGACGCCCAACGACTGAGCCACCCAGGAGCCCCTACTCTAACTTTTCTTTTCACTTGTTCACTTTGTGCTTGATATTCTGCTAGATTTGTTCCTACCATTGTTTTCTTGGGCGAGTGTTTTGCTCTGTGGTTTTTATTTTCTGTTATTGTTTATATGCCACCATTTGCTTTCTAAATGCCAACAATTCTTCACAATTTCTGGTGAGCTAATGACATGCTTTCATTTTGTTTTTAGTACCCATTCTCTTTTTAAAGAATGTGTTTCTGTCTTGTTAGTAGATTTGGGGCAAAAAAGGGGGGTGGATCCTAGTGCTCGGCCCTCTACCTTGAACCAAGATGTACTATTTTTCCTACCAGTTACCACATTAATATCTGCTGATCATAAGCATGAGATCTGTTTATGCACTGCATCTACGTTTAGAGAGATACATTTATGTATATTATACACATTTTAAATCTCAATAAATTCAATCAAGGTCTTAATTTGATGACCATTTAAAATGTAAAACAAAAAAAGACATTAACACTTATCAAGCATTCATATAATGACATATAATAGTTCTAACTATATATGTATCATATAGCTATAATGATATACAGTTAATCTAGAGACTAAAGTAGAATCATTTTATTCTTATTTCTTTTAATAAATACAAGTGTATCTGAAAGGCTTATAGTCCATGTTCTTAGCATTTCTGAAGGCTTCTTACCAAATATGCTCTTATTACCCATAATTTTACCTATCAATTTGTATAATGTATTTCAAGGAAAAAATTCAATATCAGCCATTCTTGCTTTTTTTCCCTTTTTATTGAACTACCAAGACTAATACTGCACATCACTAAGCAAAAAGTGCTATTTACTATGCAAAAGGCACAGTTAGTGATTGGCATCTAAGACCAATTGATCTACCCATTACTGCTATCTCCCTACCCCCACTAGCACTACTATGAAGCTATTGATTTAAACACTGTCGATCGGTTTCCATTTTCTGATTTTGGGCAGGCCAATTAAGAAAGTGAGTAATTGTGATTACATTGCTTCAGGATCAATTACATTTGATGCAAGACAAAGTGTTCTTTTTGAAACATACAAAAAAATTTTTTTTGATCTAGTATGCTTATGCATTCAATAAAATCTAAAATAATTTATACAGTCACAACAGGAAAAACATGTTAATATAAGTGCTTATAATAGCTAAGGTTATTTTCTATGTAACATAAATTCATCATTTTCCTAAAATTAGTTTAAAAGAAATTGAGAAAAAATTGTTCATATACACTCCTCAATGTAGGACAAAAAAAAATCAAATACTACCTACATACTTATCCCTAAAAGGACGTAGTTAATTATCAAAGATAAAATGCAAATCTTGTCCAATGGACTACAGAGGAAATCCCTGTAACGAAAATATATTTAAGAACCCCACCTCATTATATAGAAATACAGCATGTTCTTCATATAAATTGATAAGAAAAAATAATTTTTTTACTTCTTAATTTTGCCCTAACTTGGTGCATGAGCTTTGTCATTGAGCTCACATTGTTGAAATCATTAAAATGAATATACCTCTGGTGTTGGAGGCAAATCTATTTAGAGTGATGTTACTCATAGTCTTGTGCTCAGTAATATTGATCTGTGTTGTTTGTCTAATAGAAAAATAATAAACAATTACTAGGCAATGTTGGGAAAAGTAATCAGTTTTTATATATCGCTAATATAGCAGACCTCCCAAAACATAAAGGTGATGATCTGCATAAAATCAATGTGTTATGCTACATTGCTTATATTTGTCATTGCAGGTTCTCAGCAATAAATGGTACAATATTAGGCCTGAATTACTGGTAAACTGAATAGGTACATGCAAAAGAAAAGTTCACTATATTTAATCCATAAATTTATCTCAAAATGTCTATTTCCTAAACTTGGTGATTTTTATCATAACAAATTCTATTGTAAGCTAGCTAAAATTTAGATAAATAAAATGTTTCAATTCTTGTTAGAATAAAACAAAGCAACTTCAAATCAAAGTAACAAATCATATCCTAGATCAGAGAAATATAAGAGTTCAAAGATAATTCTTGAAGATGGATGAATATAGCTTTGTATTAATTTGCTAATTATTTCTGGACTTCATCAGAAATGTATAAAACATTACATGAAAATGATAACAATAAAATCCAATCCTAGAAAGGTTCTTTCGAACAGTATTCACCCATGAATACTTTGCCAACTGCATAAATGTTCTCTTTCAAGTTTTATCAGAGGTAGCTTGTAAATTAAAGGGGAAAAATAAAGTAAAAAGGGAAAAATGTATGAGTTTTAGGTACTGACAAAATCAACACTTCTCTACTTAAGAGGCTCAAGATAACATAAAGGATATTTCAAAAAATATCTTCTCTGGGCTATTTAAATATTACTAAAATTTTTAATTTCTCCTGAATTTTCCTCACAAATTTTTTTTAAAATTGCAGAGTTAATAATTAAAAAAATAATTTAGCAGTAGCTTCTTATTTTAACTGTGAATTTCAATCATATAGGGCAGACTGTAATAGCTAGCTGTGTAACAAATACTCAAAATACACATACTACAATTTGTACAAGTATTCCACTGTAGTCTAAACATTGCCAGAGAAAAGCACATCTGTTTAAATGTTTTGTCTCTCAAGGAGAAAAGCTGTTGAAAGCCTAGCTTTTGATCTGCTATCCTTTACAGATAATATAAAATACCGGAGAACAATTGAACTTACCACAACTGGAAACTGGCAGTCTGAGTGGAATCGCAAAAGTCAATACCCATTGAAACAGTAATGGATCCCTCAGGCTCAAGAGATTCTAGGAAATAAGATAATTTAGACATGAAAACATGGAGGATGTGAAAAAGAGGCAAAATGAACCCTGAAAATTTATGTAATATTTGTAGTCTAGGTAAAACAGTCAAATTTAATGATGGCTATAAGAACAATTTCAAACTAAGAATATTAAAGCAAATTATAAAGTAATTTCACTATTCTGCTCAAAGGCTTTCTTTTCCATAACTTAATTCTGCATGTATTTCTGTTTCAGAAATATATCATTTCAGGTTTTACGATATTGTCTTTATAGGTATTGAAGGTGAGAAGGAAATAAATGTATTCCAACTTATAAAGGACTCTCTGGGTGCTTTTAAGGGATTTTGTACTTTCAACTATGGAATATTTATTCTAGATATAAAACATAAATTTTTGAACACTGTCCCAAAGTTCAAGTGGAAATTTAAAAATGCAAATTAAAGCAAAGTTGAAAGAAGAAATTAATTTGTATTCAGAAATTAGCCAAGACAACTGGCATTACAGTAACTAAAATAATAAGTCTAATTGCATTAAAGAATTACTGGAAGAAAATTCAGTAGCAGATTAGATTATCATGAGAAAACAAATAATAAAATGGTATCTTATAGGTTTAGAATTTCTGAAGCTTCATCCATCAACTAACCAAGAATGGGAAATAACTGTATCAATAGACAATACCAGTACTTTTCAGTTGACAATGATAAAACTTAAGGCAAACAACAATGTTTTATTCTGCTTATGATTCCAAAGTTTGGCTATACATTAGAATAAGGAGGGATCTTAAATATACAGTATAACATATATAATAATACAGAGTATGTATTTATATTAAAATACATATTAAATATGTATTTATATATTAGTATAAATATTTAAGTATATATATTTACACAGAAGCCATCCATTTTTAATTTCCACTTTGCCTGAAGTCTTCAGTATAACTGCAGTCATACTGTACAGCAGCTTTATATTTACCTTTATTCCGTATATATCTTAATAAGATGTAGTTATATTTTAGCAAGGACACTCTAATCTAGTAGACTATGACTACTGAAGGGCTTATTGATAAGTATGGTTTGCCATTAAATGCTAACCATGACAGAAATGATGGTACACATGGGACAAATAATAATTCAATACGCTTAATATACTAAGAAGTATATTTATGTCTCACAGGTTCAGTGAAGATCAGGCTTATAAGAGGGTAATTGTTTGATGCTGATTTTAAAATGTTATTGCTTTGCTAGTGGTATGTATGTTGGTTTGCTGATTCCAATTTGAATTTCATTTGTTTATAAACCTAAAATTTATCAGGATGCTTCATAAGTACCAGAAGACTTGCTGCCTAAATCTTTAGCAAACAGGCTTTAATGTAAAGCAAGTAACTGCAATGATATTTTTCTTACATTTCTCCTAAAGCTACACCTATCAGTTCACAGCTCTGTCAGTCACACTGCTTAGTCATATACTTTAGTGACGCCTTAATGCTTTCTTCTGTGCCATAAATATATTGGGGTTTGGTCTTGTCTGCGGCTGACACATAGGTAGCAAACACTGCCATCACCAAAACATGATGGCATTCATGATTTAAATCTCGCTACATCATGTATCCTTGTATTTCGTTTGACAAAGTGACAGTTCTCAAGATGCCTTGTTGATAGCCCTCTTTGACACAGTTTGGTACCTTCTTCAGTCTTAAGATAATTAACTGTGAGCTTCGTGCCACGCTAATTCTGGAGGACAGCTCATGATCAATGGCATGTTTTATTATATGAATGCTTCAAGAGCAAAGTGATCAGCATAAAATTATTCATCTAATGGATTTATATTATTTGAAGCCTACTACACTGGGAAAGTTTACTCAATTAGGCGTATGTATTTGGATACTACCTCCAGATCAGTGCTATACAGAAACGGCTGAAAAACACGGGCTCTATTTTACCACACCATTAATAATAAAAAAAGAAATCACACAGGCTGCCACTGACTTAGATGTGACAGTTGTAACTAGTGAAATATTAGCTAAACTCAAACTTGTCAATTGTTAACATAAAGTCAGTGGATATAGTGCAGAGAGCCTAAGGCGTGTGTGTGTGTGTGTGTGTGTGTGCGCTTTAAATCTCTTATGTACTCGGTCTCTTTGGGAAAAATGGCACGGCACATTATTCCTAATACTCTTGTAAGAAATATAGTTTCAAGCTAAAGGCAGGAGAAAATCCAGACCAAAGTCATTACATATAGACGAAAAGAAAACAGACTGGTGACCAATAAGAAAGCTGTTGGGACTCCTTAACATATGCGTATGCGTTTATTAAATAAACGTCTTACTTCCCTCATTTCACAAAACATTAAAATAGTATTTGTTCTTTCTTGTATCCTTAAGATGTGGACTAATTAAGATATATCATACTCTGTAACTCTACTGTAACTACTGATAAAAGAGACTAGGTGGTGTTACTTCATGGGAAAGAATTCTGTATCTTGAGGGTATTCAATAAGATGCCAACAAAATGAATAAAACATTACAGTCATAAAAGTTTGCCTAAGAAAAGAAAAGCCTATGGCTAGTACTGAGGCAATGGTATACATTCATATTTTATTTCTGTGTTAAGGCCATACTATGAAATTTATTGTATTTATTTCTTCTATTCTACATAGGCCAACAAAAGGTCAACTCATCCACTCATTATGCCAACTCAAAGAAATGTTAATACTGTTCTACTGTTTTAACCTTTGGCTAACATTTTCAACCTTCAGACAATTCATTTATCAGCTGCTTGACATTTCTTAAACTAAACTAATTTTTTAACTAGGTAAAAAATGCTGGATTTTAAGCACTAAAAAAAGAATACAAATTGGGATATTCTAGAACTCCTTACCAATATATTAACTTCACAAAGTAATTAAATAAAAATCAGGACACTCTGTATTCATTAAATGGTGTTTTAATTACCATATTATCTTTAAAGGTGTATTAAAAGTGGGTTCTAAAGTCAAGTCACTTTAACTACTTTGGTTGCTTATAAACATCTACCATATGTCATCTGTTAGGAATTGTTTTATTCCTTTATATAAAAATGTAACACAAAGAATGACTTCCTTTACTGAATGACTCATTATAGGAGAGAATTCAACAATGTCAAAGAGCTCAGGTGAAAATGAAGAAAAACAGAATAGTTATTTAAAATAATGGGTAAAGAAGGCACAGTTTCCTGATTAAAAGGTTTTGCTCAACTAAAGTATTATAAAAAGGAACTATTTGGATCTTTCTGATAACATTTCAAAGATTCAATGACAGAAAACTTATATCCGTTTTAATTGATATTATTGCCTGAAGCCTCTCCCAACTGAACTCTAGGACTGTTTTCACTTGGACAGAACAGAAAAAATAGAGGTAGATATTCTAATTATTATATTAAACTCAAAGTAACAAACAACTGTTTCACTTAATTTTTGAAAGGTATATTTCTAGTAAAATACTTAAAAAAACGGAAGGAGATGACAGTTGATGAGCATGGAGGTGACCTGGAAAGTTCAAGGGGCATCTAAAGTGGGAGCCCCTTCTGCATCAGTTGGTGGTGCTGCAGGTGGGAATAAAGGACCAGGACTGTCATATCTTGTGCTTTATTGCCAAAAGTGAGATTTCTGGGTTTGTTTTTTAATGTAAAAACATCCTGATTTCTAAATGGTAGCAAAAGATTCAAAATATTTTAAAACAGGATGTGTATAAATACTAGTAATACACTATGGGCAATTTTATAGTGTATGCTTGGAAAGGAGGATGAACAGAATAGCAGACATCCTCTCAGCCTTTGCTCTCTTCACTTCTCAATTTATGGAATGTGAAAAGAAACAGGGAAGGGGAGATAAGATTCAAAAAGGCAGACTACACCCAGGCCTGAAAGAAGCTGGCCAGGAAGAGCAGCAGAGCGAAGGTGACAACAGAAAAAGAGACAATTTTGTTTCTTCAGATGCGTGCTTTCATCACTACTGGTACATTTTACCATTGCTGGCACCCGATTCACTAAGAACAAAGAAGTACATTCATTTTGTATGATAAATTCAGTTTAAAAGGGAAAACAAATAAAAACTGACTAAATTGATATAGTCAATAAAATAATATGTATTTTACTTTACTTTCAAAACAAATATATTTAAATATCAAATATAAAGTTTTAAATGAGGGGCGCCTGGGTGGCGCAGTCGTTAAGCGTCTGCCTTGGGCTCAGGGCGTGATCCCAGCGTTCTGGGATTGAGCCCCACATCAGGCTCCTCTGCTGGGAGCCTGCTTCTTCCTCTCCCACTCCCCCTGCTTGTGTTCCCTCTCTCGCTGGCTGTCTCCCTCTGTCAAATAAATAAATAAAATCTTTAAAAAAAAAAACAACAAAGTTTTAAATGAAAATTAATATTTACCTATTGGATTAAAAACATGCATTTGCATGCCCATAGGAAGTTTCTTCCCCCCTATGTGGATATTTTCTATCTTCCGATCGGTAGTATTATTCAATGTTATTTGTACAGAGACCATCTTATCACCAAAAATACAAGGCTGTCTTGGAAAGAAATAATGGGCAGCTAGTCCTCTTCCACTCATTCGATGAAGTAGCACGTGAGTTTTCACTGGTACAAAGACAGGAGTATTGACCTATTGCACATTGGGAAAACAAAGATGAATTAGTGAATATAGTTATTCTTTTAGAAAATGTAAAAAATTATATGACATTTGACTCCTATTTTTCCTAAAGTATTAT
This sequence comes from Ursus arctos, assembly GCF_023065955.2. Lineage (NCBI taxonomy): Eukaryota > Metazoa > Chordata > Mammalia > Carnivora > Ursidae > Ursus > Ursus arctos. The sequence goes on from NW_026623067.1 coordinate 61,848,978, forward strand.
ATAAACCACAATAACAAACATCATACCCATAAACATTAAGTTAGAAATTATATAAGAATGTAAAGAAAATGCCCTCAGAACAGCATTAAAATTTTTTTGTACTCTGCAACATACATTAAAATATTTTGATAATATGTGCCTAGTAAGAATAAGCTGTTATATATTCAATTTTTTTAGAGTTTATAAACTTTGTTAGTTTTGTTCCTAGGTACACTGCATTTGGGCATCTTGCTAATTTTCTTATTAGTTTTAATAGTCTGTCAGTTGATTTTCTCAGATTTTTTAACTGTAAGATAGTATCATCTACCAATAATGAACACCTTACACCTTCATCTCCAATCTCAACTCCTTGAACTTTTTTCACCTTGAGTTTCTTTCACCGTAAAATGAAGACTATCACCTTCTTTAAGGTGGTTTCTTCCTTTGCTTTAATGATGAAAAAGATCCTCCCTACGTTGAGCTCAGGTAAACTATTCACTTACATTTTCTTCTAGAGCTCTCATGGTTGCAATTTTTAATTTGCATGGAACTGATTTAGATAAATTGACCTCTATACTTATTTTTTTTCTCCAAATACTTAGCCAATTGCCTGAACATGATCTAATGATTAGCTTTTCCTCAGTGACCTGTAAATGCAAACATTCTGATTATTTATGTGCTTAGAGACATTTATGAACCTTGATTGACTTGTTAAACCAGTACCACATTGTTTTACTTCTTACAGCCCTACAATAGGATTCAATTATTTGGCAAAACAAAGTATCTTTTATCACTCCATCCCCTACTGCCCCACCAGTATTTTCTTGGGTATTTATCTCTTTATATCTTTCTGTTAAATTTTAGCCTCTTTTAGTTAAATTCTCCCCTCAATCTTGAGTGGATTCAGAGGGAGCATATTAAATGAAGAAACACAGTCCTTTCTAAAATCATGTGATGGCTATCTTTCCATTCAAACTCAAAGTACTGTACGTGGCTTGACCTGACATGGCAAGCTTTTAAAAAAAAAAATCAATTTGTAATTAAACAGGCCTAATCAAGATTTTTTCCTAGAAAGTGTGCTCTCCCCAACTAGATTTTCTATTATGATTGTGAGGACATTTTAACCTATTCAACATGTTCATCATGCCGATGGTAACTGATGACATTAAAACTTAATATTAGTTATTTAAAATTCATCAACAAAAATCCAAGAGTTAAATATTATATATACAAAATGATAAGCAGTGTCTTCTAAGCATCATTAAAATATAGTATTCCTTCTCCAGAAGCTCAACTTGTAAGAGCGAGCAATTTCATTTTTTTTTTTTAATAATGATTTTTTATTATATTATGTTAGTCACCATACAGTACATCCCCGGTTTTCGATGTAAGGAGAGCAAGCAATTTCAAATAATCGCCTTAAAAATGCACAAAAGAGCTTATTTATTAAACATAACAAATAACCGAGTACATTTTAAATTCTGGCTATCTAAAGTACTGCAGCAACTGGCTTATGCATTCTACTTTGGCCTTTTGAGGATGACAGCAGTCTAGCATTTTAAGTTTTCAAAGCACTTCCACTTCTAAGCTTAGGTTCTTTTCTATGTGTAAAAATTATTTTCAAAACTCTTTTGTCTCATTGCTCACACTAAGTTCTATTTCCTTTGCAAATTCTGTAGAGTTTAGTAGCATAACCCAAGACAGCAATCCCTGGCAGGGAACATTCATTTAAGGATATAATGGACATCATAAAAATAAGCAAACAGATACCGAATATGTATGTATGTGTGTGTGTGTATGACTGCCCAAGTATATATACATATTTATAAATTTATACTTAGCAAAAATTTTAAATTTCCATGTCACTGAGGCTATGATAATCAACCTTAAACATAAGCCTTCAACTGGATAATCATATTTTTCAGTATCTTATGTTTACTCCTTTAATTAGATGATAACATACTGGAGACACTAATTCTTATTTTATTTTCTTCATTGTTCCAAAAACACATTGTCATTAAATCATTAAATACATGCTGATGGAGCCAGTTTTTCCTCTATGAAAACTCATAAAAGTTTGGGCAACACATAATATGAGGAAATAAAGTTGAAAGTTGGAAAGAGGCGAGTGTAGAGTAGTAGAAGAAAAGGAGAACAGAAGCAGAGGTTTGGTTTACAAGCAGCAAGGAATCAGCACTTAAACATCATGTAAGGTGCTTAGAAATCCGAGGGTACACCTAAGTCACGTTAAGACTAGCAACATGTCTTGGTTGGTTTATTGATTCTCTGTCAGTCTAATCTCAAGACACACGGTCCAAATATTTTTTTCTACCCTGTCTCAAAATTCTTTATCTTTATTATAATTGCTAAAAAGTGTTAATGGATGTGCAAAGGAAGAAATGCATATTTTTCTCACTCATTCTATCCACACTCAATCAAGCTGAAGAAGCATTCTCTAATAAATTCAACATCTAAAAAAGGTCCTCTCTGATAATCCTAAAGGTTAATACAGAGGTCTATATTCTCTTCTCAATAAACAGCCTCATTAAGTAGCACTTGTGGTAATACTACATACTTTTCAACTACAGAAAGGGGCTAACTGGAAATGTTTGATTTTTTAAAACCTATTTTCTAAGATCATACACATCATATTAAGCTAACTTCCTCCACTATCTAGATGAATTACATAGGTGATAGTTTGTCCAATAAAACCAGTAAGTTCCATAAATCCTTCAACAATTTTCACATGCAATAATACAATTAATCCTGATGTGAAAGCAAGAGTTTTGTTCAATATTTTATACATCAGATATCTATATTCCAGAAACATGTATGACCCGTGGCTGTTTATATTCTAAGATGCTAAAACACTGTGAATGGCTTTTCTGACTTTGCATTTTATAAATATTAATAATCTTACTAAATGTACAAAACACAAGGTAAAGCTAATAAATTAATTACAGAAAGACCTAGATTTGGGTTGTGAAAATGAGGGCTTACTTTAATTAAAAAAAAAAAAGAGTTGATATTTAACAAGTTTGAACAAAACAGATAATCTTAGGTAAGGGTTGGCAAACTACAGCCGACAAGCCAAACATGGCCTGCTGCCTGTTTTATAAAGTTTTACTGGAACACAGCCATACGCATTCATATGTAAATGATGGTTGCTTTTTCGCTCTGCAGTGGTAGGGGCTGAGGACTTGCAGGGCTTACCTTATTTACTATCTGGGCCCTTTACAGGAAAAGGAAAAGTTTGCTGACTCCTCATCTAGGGGCACAGATGTTATATACTTCCTTCTCACCTTCCCTTCTCTTGATGGGAAACAAGTCCCCACAGTCTCCCATGTTTTTGAATATCTTCTGAGTAAAGGTATTAACAACTTGGCTCCTGAAAATCTTCTCAAGGATGTTTGTATAGCAAACAGCCTTTGGAAACAGGAAAATGCCTCCCTCCAGGGCAAAGTTGGGACAGAATTGCTAACAGCTCTTTATAAAAGATCGGGATCTTCTCTGTAGAGGTTCCTCTCCTGTAAGCCAACACACTGCATGTGGAGTCATCACCCGGCCTTCATCCTGTCATCCTGTGGGAACTAGGGCTTAGAGAAGAAGCACAAATGATGTTACTCTGGCTACTGCTATTGCTGTATTAAACTGCCCTTTGTCTTTGACACAGTAGTCTTGTGTCTTTCACCAGTATCCATGAAATTATCTCAGGCTAACATGTTGGCTTGCAAGTAGGGTAACATCTCATATCCTTCACATTCTTCATACCCATTTTTTTGGGGTCACTCAACAATTCCCAGATTCACTTACTCCAAATAGCTAAAGTAACTTTTAGTAGGACTACCACAAACAGATGGGTAGGGGCAACTGCCTGAGGGGTGGACATGAGCTAAAAATCCAGCTTACATTCAAGGGTGCCTTTTTGGAATATGCATAGTAGCATCGTATGACCTAGTGGCTTTGCTAATGAAAATACTACTTTACATAGTAGAAACTATATTTTTATTTTGACTTTGCTTTATGAAAGTCCAGGCTATGATCTGATTGTTTCTGTGAGTTTAAGTATCATGATGTGTTCTGATAACTGACAATGAGATGTCAAGTTCTAAGACACTGAAGAATGAGAATAATTAAATGTTTCAGGGTTGCTCTTATCTGGTTCACAACTAAGCGCTGCTCTTTTGGGGGAGCTTTCTCCTCAGTGTTTTACCCTGTAGGGTTATGTATGGGACTATCTGCTTCACATACCCTACTAATCTTCCAGAAATCTTGCCATGTTCAGCTCTTGATGGAGCTTGCATGTTCTTATGCCACCTCATGACCTGGTCACAGTTAAATGGTTCAGGAATAGACACTTGGCCCAATGAGTCCCTTGCCCAAGATTTTTGGGTTCGGTACTTGATAAGTCAAACCTGTCTCTCTCAAGTGGCTAAAATTCTGAGACTTAAAACTTTAATGTTTGTGGTCACATTTCCTTCCATATTGTTCCACGAGAAATAAAGCAAATTTCAAAGAAAAGCACAGATGAGAGACAAGAGTTCTGCTGGTATCTTTGGTTTCTATACTTCTTAAATCTAACACATTCCTGCCCTTCCTCAAAACTTGTATTTTTGTGAAATACTCCAGCATTCCTTCTAGTACCTTCCTTTTTTTTTGCTTAAACTAGTTCAAATTCACTTTCTATCTTTTAATTTCTCCAACCAACTACTGATTGGGATTAGTCAGATTTCAAGATGCTATTTGGGGGAGCAGGGACTAAACTTCTAATGGGAGAATATGTACTCTAGCTCCTTTTCCTAAAGCCATTGTAGATATGGAATGGAGAGAACAGAGACTCAGGTATGGCCTCTAATTAGGTTTAACTACATGAATCGATCAATTCTATAGGTCAAAACAGTTGAATTAGCAATTCATACGGTTCAACCTAAGAGTTTGCTTTGGTTCTAGACTACTTAGTCCTATCTTCCATAGGAAAGAGGAGTCCCTGATGTGGCCATGCTAACTCACTGGAGTTCTACATTGAGGTTAGAGAGCAAAACCACTGCTAATAATAAAGTATCATCTTGTCTTTCTTTGTTCTTTGATGCTGTGTCTCCCACAGGCATCTTGGGGAAAAGGTGGTCTTGTCTAAGAACTGGGTATTCCAAGGCTCCCTGTCCATAAGATTATCACTATTTCAAATGCAAAGTAACTACTAATCATTAACTTACTCTTTCAACTAACATTTATTGAGTTAGTTGTGCCAACCACTACAACTAAGGGGTATGATACAGAGACAGAGTATCCCAGTCCCCACAGAGTTTATTTTAGCTGGGGAGAACTATGTAAATCAACCAGTGTGATAAATGCCATGACAGAGATAGACTTAGTACACTAAGAAAACACAAAAGTCATAGCGGGCACGTAAGGGAGAGATCAGGGAGGAGTCCATAATTACATGAATGAACTAATAAGTAAAATCTGATCACTTCTCATTACCTCTACTGTTACCATCCTGGTCTGATTCACCAGCATCTCACATCTGGATTATTCCAGCCTTCTAAGTGGTCTCCTTAATTGTACTCTTGTACCCTACTGAGCACAGATTGAACACAAGAGCCAGGATGAACCAGTTAAAATAAAGTTACATCATGTCACCCCTCTGTTCAAAATCTTCCAATGGCTACCAATTTCACTGAGCGTAAAAGCCAAAAATTCTTATAAAGGTCTGTAAGGCCCCATATGGCCTGGCCCCTGCTGTTTCTTTGACCTCATTTCCTGTTACTGTTGAACCCATGACTTACTCCACTCTAGCCACCCTGATTCCCTTGCTATTTCTTCCACACACCAGTAATGCTCCCACTACAGGCCCTTGGCAATGGTTCCCTGGAATGTACTTCCTGCACATACTCACAGTGACTCAGTTCTGATTCATCTTTGCTCAGATGTAACCTTTTTAATGAGGCTTAACCCATTTGCATTTCTTCCATCTGATTCCCTTTTTCTTCTTCTATAGTCACTTAATACCTTCTCTAACACCACATAATTTGCTTATTTGTTATGTTTATTATGTCTCCTTATTTATTCCCTACTTTTATGTTCAATGTGTAAAGCATAATTTTACCCATTTTCAGAATTCAAAGCATAATTTTACTATTTTAAATGATTATAGAGGTTTGCAGATAATATACCTCTAGTGTTGGTCATAACTATACTTTATTTGATGCTGGGTGCTCAATTATAATACTGTTCTACAAATACTACAGTCTTATAGGAGGAGCATACTCTGGTGAAAAGTGGAGATTAGCAATATTAATATCTGTTGGTTTTAGGATATGACTTGGTTAGAAATTTTCTATTATGTGTACTGTAATTATAAACAAATAAAAAGATACCATATTTCTTAAAGGCACACACAAAGAACAACTTAGTAATTAGAAGGACTTCTATGATACAATCAATCAGTCTCAGATTATGTTTTGGATAAAAGCATTACTTCCCATTTAATATTAAAACTTGTAAAAAAACTTGTATAACAGGATACTATAAAAGACAATATTTGAAAACATTAGTTTTGATTTAATTATTTAACTATAATGTTCAAAGAATTAAAAAGCTAGCTGCATTATAAGCAAATGATATGGTTTATCCTCACTACAATTCTTGAGGAGGTAATTAGTTCAGTAACTGTAATAACTCTAAAATAAAAAGCCTCCTTCCAGAGTTAACAGAACAAAAAGCATCAAGTTACAATGAGATAATCCTCTACAAATCTTTACACAGCATATGTTTAAATAATAAAAGTCATTTGTGTACTTTTAGATGGTTTATGAAAATAACCAATCAATTCTGCAGACACAACATTATTTCTAAAGGAAATCTATGTGACTCATGATGCCTGTAGATACACAGAGACAAACCACACATATTTTATCAGTTTATTACAGTAAGCAAATAAGCGTGGAATGAGAGTGCACATAACTGTCTACTTAGCGCTTACTGAAACATTTATAAGAGCTGTTATCTCCCTAATAACAGACAGACAGCGTGCAATTTTAGAGAGGAGAAAAGCTTCATATTTTTTAACACTTCACTAAAAAGTAACTGAAGAGTGTAAAATGAAAAATACTCTGTGCAGTTAGCTGGTAATGGACCATATTATCAACTCAAGTTAGATTTATAGGATACAAACTAGTCGCTAATAGTTATTTTATGACATAGCATGTCTGCTTTTTTTTGAGATTATTAAGATTAAAGTTGTAAAACTTCTTTTGAACATAGCCGTTCAAAATGATTGAATTATAAAATTTAAATGAGAATTGAAAAATACAACATGGAATATCAAGTAAGTGCCTAAGAATAAACCTTGTTCAACATTTGCATTACTATTTCAAAGATAACACTTCCATGTAAAGCTTTATAAAAACAATGTTTTTCAGCTTTTTATGCTTTAATCCACATTTAGTCAGTTAATCATTTTTAAGTATTATCAATCTATTCTGTTTTTGGACTTCAAAAATATGAAGATCTGCAGTATATAAAATGCTCTCTTTGTATCTGGTTTTGTTTGGTTTATTTTATAGCAGTATCTATTTAGATTAATGATTTATGAAAATGACTGGAAAATAGGTACAACAGAGATACAGTTTCATGTATAAAATTGGTATTTTAACCAATATATGTCTCAAGTGATGAGCTGTAATGCAGAAAGCTACAGTATTGTCTTTTTTACTCAGTAAACTAGAAAGTAAATCTACTTTACCTTTAACCCATAGTATTGACACCAGTACCTAGTAAAGAATAAAAAAAAGTGGGGGAAGCAAATTTTCTTAACTCTTAGCTCTAAGTATAAACATATACTCAAAGAAATACATGTCCATTTTCCATCAAATATTGCTTTAAATAAATTCTTTATAATCCTAAAGATGACCTCCTCCTTACATATGTAAATTTGGGTATTCTAGGAAGTAATCATGTTAGTTTCTCATATTTTATTTTCCTAACCAATACATATTGTGAAAAACATGAGACTTTTTACCTCTTCATTTTGCTAATAATATATATTATAAAAAACATATTTGCAGAAAGATCTGAATACATTATCAACAAACATTTAATGAGTACCTTACTTCATGCATGGTGTTAAGCAGGCATCAGCAAATTCAACCTGTGGACCAAATCCAGTCTACTGTCATTGGGATACAGCCATATTCCTTCATTTATATATTGTCTTATGCCTGCTTTGTACTACAGTGGTAGAGCTGAGTGGCTGTGGCCTGCAAAGCTGAAAATATTTACTACCTGGCCCACCACAAAAACGTTTGCTGACCCCCTATTACGGGATATATTCAGTTTATATGGGTATTGAGATAAGGGGGAGATTATAATAACATCCTATTCTTTCCCTTCTCCAAATCTGTAAGTAAATCTATAATAAACCTATAACCTTCAATGTCAATACATTTAACGCTTTTTATAAATTTAAAATCCAGATGCACATGATCTTTTACTTACCACTTTCATGGAAAAATAGTTTCAGAACCATGGATAAAGATATGTCATTCTATTCTTAGATATGTTCTGCTATTCTTTTTTTATTTCCTTTCTGACATTTGGTTTAAGGGCACTAACAAAAATAAAACTGAATCTGGTTTTCAAAGAGTTCAGCAAAAACGGTTCCAATACTTGATCACAATGACTTTCATTAGAACCAGAATATTTTATGTAAGTACAAAACAATTACGTATTGTTATCTAATAGATGTTACCTAATATAAATTTGATCTCAGTAGTTCTACTGCTTTCTCTGATATCAGTGACATAAGACGAAAAAGAAAATGTTAGTGCCCTCTTTCATTGTAACCAAGCTCAGAACCTTGCATTATCTTTGATACCCTCTCTACTTCCAACAATTAGTTGACAAGTTTGATGTCTTATATTCATTTCCTTCCTTCCTGTCTGTCTACCACCAGCTTAGTTCAGGTCATCATTTACACTTGAAACATTAAAAAAAATGTTTATTTAAAATAGCAAAAGTAATGCATGTTTCTTATTTCAAACTGTGTGGACAAATAAGTAAAATCCTTCCCAGACTGAACCATAATTAATAATTTGGTGTCCTTCCTAATCTTTTGCTCCCTTCTTCTGCTTGCCCATGCAACTTGGTCTCCTGTCTTTAGATTCCTTATACTCCAATCTGTACCACACACTCCTGTAAAAATCATTTCCTGGGATGCCTAGGTAGCTCAGGCAGTTAAGTGCCTGACTCTTGATTTCAGCTCAGGTCATGGTCTTAGGGTCGTGAGATCGAGTCCCACACTCGGCTCCATGCTCAGCAGGGAGACTGCTTGAGATTCTCTCTCTCCCCCCCCTCTGCTCTCCCCCCTCTCAAATAAATAAATAAATCTTAGGGAAAAAAAATCATTTTCTTAAAGTGTACCTCCCTTATTTGCTCAGTGAACTCTGGTGGAAAGTGCCAGGCTTTGAAGCTAAACAGACAAGAGCTGAAACTCTGGCTGTGCAATGCTTACCTAACTAACCCCATGACACTAGAAAAGTTACACTCTAGGAACTTCAATTTTCACATCTGTGAAATGGAGAAACTACTGCGTATCTTTCAAGTTGAAACCTAGGTTGAACACTAAAACAAATTTGGAGGAGTGAAGGGTCTGAGGAACATAGAAGACCCAAGTAAGAAAGTAAGATAAGACTTTAGAGTTGAAATAAGTGTGTGTGGCTAAAATCCAGTACGGGTGAAAGTTACCAGAACCGAACAGATGAAGTTACCAGAACCTCTGTGAGGTTACAGAGGCATGGGTTGTTAATGTGTACATGGAGATCTCCCAGATGATGGTGGGCTGGAGAAATGGTGTCTAAGATGCCAAGATTTTCAATGAATGTGGGTAGTGATTAAGGGATCCCAAGATGAGAATGACAAGGAAGGGAAGATGGTATAGTAAGACAGGATGGGCCCCTTAGAAGGATGGAATATGAGGACAAGGGAATGACCCAGAAGCAACAGTTGCTTCACACAAACAATCTTGCTGGTAATAAATGATTTCATCAAAGACAGAATTACGGAGTATTATGAGTGAGGTCGTGCTGAGAATATTTCCAATAGGACAGCAAGATCCAAATGGTAATTCCCAGAGAAAAACTAGGCTATATAACAGTACTTTGTAAAAGTACATGAGAGAAATTAGTAGCTGTTCTACATATCTTACAGTTGGGACCACTGCATCTAAATACTGGCTTTGCTGCTTCCACTTAAATGAACTGTAACTCAGGGGACAGAGGGTTATGGATCTCATCTAGGTGAAGTCCTAGAGGAAGGAAAAGAAGTATCTTAGTTGATGTACAAATTGAAAAGGCAGTGTTATTATGGCTACTTAAATTTTAAATGTTTTTATTTTTTTAATTTTTAAAAAATATTTATTTTTGAGAGGGAGAAAGAGTGGGGGAGAGGGGGAGAGGGAGAGTGAATCACGAGCAGAGTCCACACTGAGTGCGGATCCTAACGCAGCACTCGATCCCACAACCCTGAGATCAGGACCTGAGCTGAAACCAAAAGTTGGGTGCTCAACCTACTGTGCCATCCAGTGCCATGGCTACTTTAATTTTAAATAAGAGGTCCCTCTAGGGATGCCTTCTTTGAAACTGGTAGAGGGAAAAAGCATCCTTTTATATTGTAGATGCCAGTCAGATATACCATAAATTGCTGAGGAAGTCCTAACATAGAATGAAGATGGGGAAATAGGTCCTTTGAGACCATAAAAACATGCACATATATTTTTTTTCTGATCTGTGCATAAATATTTTAAATCCTTCAGTGAGAAGGTAGGGATGGGAAGAAGAACTTGATTTCCCACACAGGAACCACAGAGTCTTTGGAGTCCAGGTCTGTGGTAGCAAAGCCTGCTGATGACCCAGCCTTCTCTTTGTTAAAGTCACTTTACTATGAATTTTACTGGATCAGGTCCTGGGATTGGGTTCTAGGTGACTGTATTCTGGCAAGGGTTCATGTATTCGCAGGTTATACCTATTTTTGACATGTGAACCATTTTTCTTCAGAAGCAAGGAAGGCGTTGACTTCCTTATTGTCAGGCAGAGTTACAGCCGGCAGTGTTAAGAAAGAAAACACTAGATTTTACGTTAGAAGATGTTCAAGTTATTTGATGAGAAGAAAATCGTTTAAATTCTCTGAGCTTGAATTTGTAAAATAAAGGGTAACATCTAATTCATTGGATTTTAGGAGGATATAATGAGATACTGCATATGAAAGTGTTGTAGAATTTGAACTTGTTGAAAAGAACAATGCAGAATATCCCTAAAAAAGAGTAATGAAGGTAACCTGAGGCAGCTGGATGGGACACTAGACCAGATGTCAAGAGACCTGGGTTAGAGTTTCAACTTAGCCATACATTAGTGGTGAGACCTTAGCTAAACCACAACCTCGCTTAGCTTCTGTTTTTCTCTTCTGTAAAATGGGGCTAATTATACATATCCTGTCTGTTTCACTGAGTTCTTATGAGGATAAAATGAGATTGTATATGTGAAATTGATTTTTAAACTGTTCAAGAAAAGGCATTATTGGGATTATTAGTAAACTGAGTTTTCAGTCAACGTTAAAACACCAATCTGTCAGATAACATAAGGTCATCAGGTTAAAGTACATATCAAAAACCTGAATCACCATTGGAGAGGGGCTTTTAAAACAATATTGCTGTATTTATTGATAGTACCATCCAAAGGCCTTTAAAAAAGTAATCCCTTCCCCCATGCCCTTTTTTTTCTCTCTGTTAGTTGTGGGTGAAGAGGACTGTTCTCTAAAAGGTTTCTAAATGATGTTGATGTTAAAAAATATAGTATCACCATTTAACAGCCTTTTAAAGAACAGTCCCTAGTACAGTCTTTGTTAACAACTGAGGGAGGAAGGGACTATTTTTTCAAAGGCTTTTAGAGGATGTTGTTAAAAGAATATATAGTGACATCATTTAAAAGCCTTTTAAATAATAGTTCTTCTTCCCTCCCAATTGTAATGTCCTTGGCTTTCATTTATTTTGTACTACAAGCTGAAAATGGACATGCCAACATATTATTGGCCACGGCAGGCATTTGTTGGATGGAGAACGATGTATTGCTTTTAAAAAGGTCGCTGCCCAGAAATAAATCCAATTCTTCAAGAACATAGTACCATTTCTACGCAGGATATTGCCCACCCACCTTATCACTGAGTTGTAGTGCCTCTTGCTTGTTTTCTCTGAGTTTACTGAAGATATCATGAAAACAGGAAAGAAGTCATAGCTGAGTCACTCTAAGATTTCCTGTGGCATGAATGCAGTCCTACCATCTATCCATCCACTGCTGCTTGAGTTAACTCTCCATCCAACTTACAACAAAATCTAACTTCAGCTCCTATTCTGTCTTTATTAAACTATTTCTGCCCACTATGCCTCTCATTTTAAACTTTACTCCACCAGGAGATAGCAGTGGACACTTAGGGTTCCTTTCCACATTCAGCTCCCAGGGTCAGGAAATATTAAGTCAACCATTTGGTTTAAAGCTTGCACAAAGCCAAATAGCCGGTAAGCTCTGAGATAGGTTAGGTCTGATTATCTTTCGCATAAAAAGGAACTAGTTCCAGGGGTATAATCGCAGGTTATGAAACAATTTCTTCTTGTGTTGAGTCTTTTCAGAAAGCTGTCATTTTAAGAACAGGAATTCCTAGACCTAAAACACTCTGTGAATAAACAAGCCTTTAACAGTCTAAAAGCACAGTCCTCCAAATATTCTGTATTCCAATTCTAAATTTTAGTGTGCTCCTTACTGTTTGCCAACCTTGCACACAGAACTCACTTGTTAGTTCTTTATAATTTACCTACATCACAATATATCATTATTTGTGATTTACCATAGTAAATCATACGGTTTAGTTAAATATCAAACACTACTCTCAACAAATCGCTCAGTTCAAGCCCCAATTTATCCACACAACTCTTCCTGATTCTACTTCAACCCATAAAGATATTAGCCACATTCCATTTTGACATGTCCTATAATTTAATTTTCATATTATTACCTGAATATAGCATATATATTCATATTTTCATATTATTACCTGAATATAGCATATATAACATGAATATAGCATTTCATGTTATATTCTTTATTCTTATGCACCATGTAAATAACAAAGTGCAAAGCCTGGACATTAATTTCTCTGCATGTTTCTGCATAATTTTAAAAAAAATATAAGTGACTTTTCTTCCCTAAAGGCTTATATGCAGTGACTCAGGTTGGAAAGCTTTTCAGCTTCCAGACCTTGAATGTGAAATGTCACCATATCTGGCAGTAGTCTCTCATTCACTCGATAAACAACACCAAAATATAAAAACACACACACATAAGCACACACACACACACACACACACACCTTGTGAATTCTGTTGCTTTAAGAGCACAAGGGAGTGATCTGTGCCGAGAATTATATTTCATAGTAAACAGTTAAATATTTTAAAAACTGAATAAAACTTCATGTCGTTTGAGATGTTTCCATTATCTATTGAGATAAACCAATATTTCACTGAGAATTACTATTACAATTTTGATTCTAATAAATGAAAACTGGTAAGATTTTGAAATAAAAATTCTGACTTAAACATCAAAAAGATACCAATAGGAAGATATAAATATATAAAATTCAATCTCCTATGACTGACTTGAAATTTTCAAATTTCTCTTTTTTAAAAAGGATTTTATTTACTTATTTGAGAGAGAGAGAGAGAGCATGAGTGGGGGGAGGAGCAGAAGGAGAGAGACAAGCAGACTCCATGCTGAGCGCAGAGCCCAACACGGGGCTCAACCCCAAGGCCCTAAGATCATGACCTGAGCCAAAACCAAGAGTCAGACGCCAAACCGACAGCCACCCAGGTGCCCCTCAAATTTCTCTTAATTTGAGTGGTTCTGACTACAGTTAAGTAAAACTGCTTGCCACAAATAAGAACTGCTTGGTTAGGCAGCTGGCCATAATCTCCATAGCAGGCCTCCATCTGAATTCTAGGAATAAGTGAATGACCACCATGGTACAATGAACTTCAAGATCAAAGAGTACATGCTTTTGTGTGGTGCTGGGCTCTGGGGCTCTGCGTCAGAATGACCTCCATAAATGCCATGGCCCTATCCTTTCTCCCCTCTGCAATTTGACAGGTGAAATATGAGTATCTGAGTCATCTTTCTCTTCATACAGGTTCTAAAGGTGAGATGGTACATAGATTAATGGCCCCCAAAGATATCCCAAGTCCTAACCCACAGAACCTATGAATATGTAACACCGCATGGTAAGAGGGAATTAAGGTTACTAACCAGCTGGTTTTGAGATGGGGAGATTTTCCTGATTATCCAGGTAGGCCAATGTTATCATACAGTTCCTATAAGTACAAGTTAAGAAGGCAGGAGAGTTAGTGTTAGAGTGAAGCAGTTTGAGAACAACCCAGTCAGTTTTTGGAAGATGTAAGGGGCCATGAGGCAAGGGATATGGGCAGCCTCCAAAAGCTGGAAAAGGCGAGAAAAAGGATTCTCTCTGAGAGCCTCCAGAAGGAATGTGGCCATGCTGACACCTTATGTAAATTTTAGCTCAGTGAAACCCATTTTGGACTTCTGACCTCCTGGATTGTAGGTTAATAATAAATCTGCAATGTTATCAACTACCCAGTGTTTAGTAATGTATTATGGCAGCACTAGGCAACTAATAAAGTTAATTTTGATGTCTAGTTAAAAACTACTGTTCTAAATTCTTGTGTCATAAAACCTATCCATGGAGTCTATAGCATTTGTTTGTTTGCGTGTATCTTTCAATGGCTCATCTGTGATCTGAGAGGTATCAAAAATTCTGCTTTCCCTATAGTACATTCTCATTAGGTTTAAGTTTCAACTAGCATAGACACTAATAAATTTGAGTGTCCCTCAAACCTGGACAGTTATTTGTCAGAGTCATTTAGAGGACTGATTTTTTTTTTAAAAAAATCCCTTCCCCTAAATATACCTTATATACTTTTAATGATCACATTGAGTAGGTTTTGATGCATTTGGTTAACTGATAGGTACCGAAGACCAACGAAAAAAATAAAAGATGAACTGTCCTCCAAAGGCTCCAATTTAATGCACTGCTTATTATAAGACTGCCTCTTACTCTTCTTTAGTTAGTATTTATCAGTCTTTCTGATAAAACACGCATATACAAACATTTTATATGAGTTCTATAGAAGCAAAAGAGGATTATTGTAAGTAGTACTACTCACAGACACGTGGGTGATAAGGCACAAAACAGAAGTTTCAATAGGGTAAAAGGAAGGAACAAGAGAAATATGAGAGGGTTTGGGTGGGGCAGAACAAATTTAGGATAATGAAAACCCAGGTTAGAGAGGGAGTGGAGAGGTATTAAAAGAGCAATAACCCTAAAGAAACTCTTAAAAATGTTACTCACTCTCCCTCTCCCTCTGCCCCTCCCCATCGAGCACCAGTGGGGAGGAAGGGCAGAGGACAGAAGGAGAGGGAGAAGGAGAGCAGACTCTCTGCTAAGCAGGGAACCCGATTTGGGACAGATTCCAGGACCCCGGGATCATGACCCGAGCCAAAGGCAGACGCTTAACTGACTGAGCCACCCAGGCACCCAAAAGTCAGATTTTTAAAAAGGTTACATACACTTTGCAACCATTCATGTCAAAGTTAATGTTATAACTGCTGGGATATATAATGTAGGTGTACCCAAGGATACTTATGCAACCAGGGCTATGTGGAAAAGTGGAACCACCAGAAATATAAGCAAATGCTGCTCAGAAAAAGCTCAATTCAAGTCTGTGTTTCTATGATAGGAACATATGTAGAATGGTAAAACTCTGGGGCGCCTGGGTGGCTCAGCTGGTTAAGCACCTGACTCTTGATTTCGGCTCACGTCATGATGCCAGTGTTGTGGGACTGAGCCTCATGTCAGGCTCTGTGCTGGGCATGAAGCCTGCTTAAGATTCTCTCTCCCTCTGCCCCCACCCAGCCCCCTACCTCTCCCTCTCAAAAAAAAAAAAAAAAGGTAAAATGCTTCTCGATGGAAATTCCACATCTATACATCATATTACAGAAGGCATTCAGTATTTTTTTTTTAAAGATTTTATTTATTTATTTGACAGAGATAGAGACAGCCAGCGAGAGAGGGAACACAAGCAGGGGGAGTGGGAGAGGAAGAAGCAGGCTCCCAGCAGAGGAGCCTGATGTGGGGCTCGATCCCATAACGCCGGGATCACGCCCTGAGCCGAAAGCAGACGCTTAACAGCTGTGCCACCCAGGCGCCCCAGGCATTCAGTATTATAATCCAAAATAAAAGGTTTCTACTCTGAAGATTTGGCAGCAGTAGTTATGCCTTCTATCAAGAACCCAAGGCACCTTCTACAAACCTGGACTACAGCTCTACTCATATATCACTGTACTCTTGTGTTTATGGTTTCCACTTCTGTAAGACTCTTAAGATGTGCCTCAAAACTGTAACCATGGCTTACTTTTTGTATTTGCTGAAACTCATACCAAAATGTTGAGAATGTAGAAGATACTCCATTCATGTTTATTAAAAGAAATACCCAAGTTCTAAAAAAAAACTTTCACTAAGAAAGCCATAACCTCCAAAGTTTTTACCAGAAGCAAAGGAGAACTAGCTCCATCCACAGATACTAACTTTGCAAAGAATGTAAAGGACATTAACCTATATTCACTATTTTACCCAAAATATTCTTGGAAATCTGAGAGAACTGAGAAATTTCATACAATCATGATACGCAATTTTGATGTTTAATCTAACTCCTGCCTAGACCATTTCACTGCCTATTGATATGTAATAGCATCTCTTGGTTGATAGCTTTGAAATAAGTATTGAGCAATGTATCTATAAAAATACACTCCTAAAAAGCACATCGGTGAGTTACAGAATATACATAATCTGGTCAAGTTTAAAAACAGATATATTA